>NC_083636.1:10147103-10322103 GCF_963576545.1 Limanda limanda
GCACCAGTGTCACCAAGTGTTAATAAAACAGCTGTCATCACAAAATCTCCCGTCTCCTGCCCCTGCCCTTCTCCGCCCCTGTATTCATCCCTATCTCCGTTCTGCTGCTCGCATCAAAAGGTGCACCGCCCTCCCTACATCCCCCCCCCACAAAGATAACGATTAGTAAAAGGTGGCCCGACAGACTGACAGACAGATATAAAGATAGATGCTTTCCATTTCTATTCAGCGCCCTGCCACACACAGGCAGGTACACAGGGGGATTATTTGAGAAAATTCCAGGGCATTTGTTCCAGAGTGGCACCGCGGGCCCCTGAGCACCGGCGATTCAGCTAATGTCACTATGTGAAAGCATCAATCTGTCAACAAAACCCTACTTTGTGGGTCAAAAGGCTTTCAGCATTGCACCAAGAGACAGGAGAGGAAAAAAAAACAACGGCTCCACATTTCACCAATGAGTGAGAGAAAGAGGCCTCGAGTGAGACTGAAAAGAGAAAATTGTTGCCATTACCTCGAAAGGCAAGGAAAGTACAGAATAGCAAGAAAAAAAAACTCTCCATGAGAAGGAATAATCAAGATGGTTATTTTCCCCCCAGATACCGCTGCTCCCTAGCATTATCAAAATTGATTGTGCTTATAATTTTGCAGGGGGAGATACCGAAAGAGAAAGGGAAGCGGAAGGCCCCATTGTCCGGCAGGAACGTATCAAACACTGTGATACTGTAGCTGTTAAGTGGCAATTTAGTTTGGTGCTAGCAAATTGTATTTCTCCTGCAGAACGAAGCCCTTCTGTGGTTTTTAAGGGACTTTAGAAGGTGAAGGGGACTCGTGGACCTGATCACAATCACATCAACTCTCTCTTATCTGTAGGGATGGGTATCGTTTGGTTTTTATCCGATACCGGTTCCTAACCGATACTTTTAAAACGATACCGGTGCCTAAACGGTGCCTGAACCGATACTTTTTTCGAAAAAGTGCACAAAACGATGCTTGACCAAGAAAAGCTTTTTTTATTGCCAAATATATTAACTGTTTAAAGTAGATTATAAATATAAATAAATACAAAACCCTTTTTAACTTAAAACTATGAATAACATACGAACTGTTAACAAAAGTTTACACTATACTTAAATAAATAAAAATAAATACAAAACACACACACTCTGACGTGTGACTCTGACTTCGGTGCCTGAGCCAAATGAAGACTGAGGGTCGCTTTTCCATCACTCGGAGACCCCCGTGTCTCCGCGGCTGGGGCTGTCGCAGGCAGGCTTCGGCCCGCCTTCGTCCCCCTAAAATGCGGTCGCTTTTATGAAACATTTCTCGGCGTGGTCTTCGTTCCTCCCGCCCCGAGCCTTTCCAAGCCGACCCGGAGCAGCTCGCGGCGCACCGCCAAGGAGGAAATGCGCCCGGCGGAGGGGAGAGGTCCCGCGAGGAGATCCTCCCCCCCCACCACCTGCACGGAAGCCCTGACGCACGCGGGGCGCGGGGACAAGAGTTTGTCCACCGGCAGCCGCGGCCGACATGCGTGAAGGAAGGAGCGGAAGTGTGAGGAGGCGGGACGAGCGGAGACCTCAGGCTTCGATTGGCTCAGGCACCGAAATGAGGCACCGAAATCTCCGTTGCATTTCGGTCCGGGTAGGTATCGGTTGTATTGGAACCGGTTCCATATTGGAACCGGTTCTCGGTACCCAACCCTACTTATCTGTATGTATATGTTGCACTTGTCAGTTAGATTTTGAAATTGATATCCATGCATTTCACCTTGAAATGAGAGGCCATATTTTATACCCAAAGCAGCAAATCTTACAGGTTTCATTACACCTGAAAACCTGGAACAAGGTTTATGTCTTTGTTTCATTGTTTACATTTGGTTTCACGTGGTAACTTAGCAAACGCACAAAAAAAGTGTCCATAAAATATAGACTCCATAGTTGACTTTGATTGGTTTCTGCGTATGATGTCTTTGTGCTGTCGACTCAGCTACTGTATTCACTAACTTTTTTAAAATAAAGTGGAATCGGATATTCAGTTTGAACGGGGAAAGTAAATGATCCTGTTCATTTCGTTAATTTTGCTGCTGCTGTAATGGAGCGAAGCTTGCACGCTGGTTCAGGCAGCCGACTGTGACCTGCTACACTCTCCACCTCACCGCTCCACACATGTAACAAGTCTCATTTACCACAATCCTCTCTAATACTGATCTCCCAATTTGGCAGTCTATTTAATCTGTAAAAAACGTCCAATCACTCCCTCTGCTTGTCCCCTGCTGCTGCTGCGTCAGGTTGCTTCAGCCCCCCCACAGCCCCAGCATCCACCTGCAGGCTCCGACAGAGGGGGTATAAATATTTGCACATCACTCCCATTATATCTATGTAATCATATCGTAGCGTAGACGCCAAACACTAACTATGATCTGTTGCAATAAACATTTCATTAAACAGTTCATTTTGCTGGAATGACTACAAGCTAAATTAACTTCCTCAGCACTCAAACATTAGGTGAAGACCGCCATCAATCCTGCGAGCCGCTTATCCCCCTTTTTCATCTTTAATTGTTAAAATCAGTCTTTATGCAACTCAGACACGTCAGAGAGAAAACAAGATTGGTGACATCAACTAAAGAAACAAAAGTTGTAATCATCAGCCAAACACACACCTCTCTGCCCTCCAGAGGTACTCTATTTGCCGCAGGAAGTCCCACGCAGACACTTCCTGTCGGTCCCAGGAACAATGGCCATTGTCGCACAAAGCGCCACTCTGATATGCCGTGACCTCACCTTCACGTCTCAGCCGACAATAAATCCTTCACCTTTAAATGGAACGAGCGATGATAGATAAACACGGTAATGGTCCCAAAAGCTGAAAAACAAAAGCATTTGGGTTAAATATGGTGAAATACATAAGACTAAAAAAAGGTTTGGTTGTTTTTCCAGTGTATTTTATAATGTTGTTTCTCTGATTCTATAACAGTTGATGTTGTTTCTAATTTAGCAGCGCTCCTGGCGCCAAGGGACAACGGTGTCACTGTTACTACCGGGGCTGAAATGTTTCAGATAACTCACACGTATGTATAACAAGAGCTCCAGAGGTTCCTTCCCCAGCCGCTGCACATTCCTCCCTTTAAGTCTGAAACTCCCATATACTCTTCACCCTGGGACACAACACACACCATGTCACCTCACAATTTACTGTTACTGGCAATAGGACTCGGATGGTTGAGAATGGATCTTTTTGTGTGTCCAGTTGTCATGATGAGGTTGCCACCCCAATATTTGAACACTCAAACGTCCTAGGATGGTTTTCATGAGCATTAGCTGGGACTTAACTCATAATCTATCACCTCCAGGATCCATACACCTACTGGAGACTTGAGAAGAAAGTTTGTCGAGGCTCCATCACAGAGAATCAACTTTGGGGCCCTTGTGGTTCGGATTGGCCCAATATCCCTCATATAAGGCATCTGTAAGGTTCTCAACCCCTTTTCCATATCTGCAATGAATCAAGGTCGTAGCTGCTCAATTTATATGATGTGAATCATGGGTTAATCAAAATCTTCCATGTATGTATCCTCAACAAAAACAGCTGCTTGATAAAGCTAATATGTAAAGTCATACAGAGACAAATGACAAGTACAATTAAAGTGCCTGCATCTTTTATTTGTATTTCAGTTTTTTTTTTCTCTATATTCTGAAAGCACTTTCAATACAGAATCAGAATCAGGTTTGTTTGTTTAAAAACCCAGTTGTGCAAACCCATCCCTGAGCATGGTGAATGTATCCCGAATTAGAGGCGCTGTTAGAATCTGGAGACCCTAGTCAGGTGTGTAAGCTTTCACAGCATGAAATAATATAAAATAAAAACCTGAATGGCACTTAATAGAAAACATACCTCCATCTGCAACCCCCTTATATTCCATCAAACTTTCACACACTGTTAGAAATCAGTCCCCTAAATATCTCTATATTTCTATTTATCTAGATTGGTTGATTGTTTAATAACAAAGCTAGTAATTAAATAACTGAGGTACCACCTTTGTCCTAAGTCCTGTTCCATGTGAGGTAAGTATCTATTTCCCTCTTCCTCACCAGCCTGAGCCTGTTCCGACGCCCTGACTCTCGTGCTGCTGCAGCTTAGTAACTCTCCCTCCACCTGCTCCCGCTCCACCTGCGCCTCCTCGCCTTCATCCCTTTCTCTCTTTGAAAAAGCCTCTTGTATGCACAGCCTTCGAATATTGCCTCTGTGAAATAGTTTGCTGGCTTCCACCAGATGCCAACAATGACAGGTAACCAGGGCGCATGCTCTCTCTCTTTCTATTTCTCCCCCTGCGCTTTCACACAATACCAAGTGCACGTGCCGGGGAGATTAAAGTAGTTCACCTGCAGAAATGACACAAAGAGGATTCAGAATGTACTTGACCCACTGAACAGAAGGCATATTCTTGAATATTCTTATTTTTGTTGTTAAAGAAGCTTTTCATAAAACCTTTGGGGCTGTAACCTTGGCTACTCAGGCCTAAAGATACTACTTCTAATAATAATGATAGTAATAACAACAACAATAACAATAATAAGAATACAAATATCCATCCATTATCTTTGTTTAAACCTTTATGTAATAATCAGTAGGATAATAACTTTAGAAAAACCAACAAAAGGCATTAAAACTTATAACAACAATAAAGAAACAGAAGTGAAAAGAAAACAGCATCATGTAAAAGCAGTGAATACAAATAAAAAGAATCAGAACAATACAAGGAAAAGACAATGTTACATGAAATGCATAACTGTGCATAAAAAGAATCAAAGCAATAAAAAATATATAAAAATATTGTAAAACATGCCTAGTTCATTTTAATTGTTTGTCTGTTTGCAGCTCCAGATCACTCAACAGGTTACGTCTGCATTAAACCCAATGTGGCTGAAAGCAGCTGGTGTTTCCCTGCTGCATTTCACAAAGTACGATTATCATATGGAGCTGGATGAACCAGACGTAACATTTACTTCCCCAGACAGTCCAGGGACTCAGACTTCTGTGCTGCACCGTGAAATAGATCGGAGGGAAAAAAAACTTCAGGTAACATATTGCGAGAGACGGAGAGAAAAGAGGAGTGTAGTGTTCATTAATCAGCTGATGACACAGCTTCAGTAGCCACGGCAGAGTGGGAAATAATGGAAGACGACCAAAGCACCCCTACCTTATGTTTAGCATGATCCTCCAGGGTGTTGGAAAACGGGTCCAACATTTGACAGTGCTTTTTCTTTTTCCTCACAGTGACACACAGTGCACGTGTTTGTGTGTGTGTGTGTGTGTGTGTGTGTCTGTTTGTGTGTGTGTGTGTTTCCACATCCCCTCATCCCCATCTGTACGGAGCAGCTGCCGTCACGATGCTTCTGGGGATTAAACGCCCCTCTCAAACACAATCTGCACCCCCTCCTCACAAACAGCACTCATCCACATCTTCACCTTTACACCTCTTTCCATTCATCCCTCTCCTTCTCTCTCTCTATCTTCCTCTTCACATTGTTTCATCCTGTTGCCAGTTCAGACTTTCTCTCATTTGTCTGCCCTCCCTAATATTTTGAAGTGAATCTGCCCAAAATCCATGCGACGTGAATCCCAAGTACATGTTTGTCTCGGGCCTATAGCTGCTCTCATCAATATCTATATATAAACAAATGATGATGTTAAATACTGATCAATGTGCAGATAAAGTGTTTACAAACATGTTTGTCACGTCGACTTCTCTTGTGTTGTCAATACATCTGTCCATCAATCCATCCATTCTCCCATCCATCCATCCATCCATCCTTCCATCTATCTGTCTGTCCGTCTGCTCATCCATCCTTCTGTCCATCCATCCATCCATTCATATGTGCATCTATCAATCCATACATCCATCCAACCAGCCGTAAAATCTAGGAATCCATCCATCCATCTTTGTGTCCGTCCTACCATCCATCCATCCACCCAACTAATGTATGCTGCTTCAAAGTGTTTAGTACTATTTCTTTATTTATACATATTAATTTATAATTGTATGAAGTCAACAAAGAAATCAATATATCATAGTTTTTATTTGCACAGTCCCTGTGGCCCATAATCCGATCATGTCCGAATAAGCTTGAGGTTCAACATTTGATCAGAAAATAAAATCCAAATCCGTCCAAATCCAATTGTGAGATTTGTATCTCAACAACTTTAAAACAACATATGTCGTCAATGACGGAACGTTTAAGATCTTAAGCTCAAATATTGTCATCAGGCGCTGACAATTGGAATATATTGAGTTTTCAGATATAAATCTGTGTGCTACACATAAACAGGTATTTGAATGCCTGGAGCCACACTTGCTAATAAAAAAAGAGGGCAAAAATGAACGATTTGTGAAAATGGAAACGTCTATGCGAGTCCAACTCTGCAACGGAAATAGATTTGTGGATATAACAGGCGTTACATTTCTACGGTCATGGAAAAAAAGTGTGCATTGAGCCAAACTGCTCCCTGTGTTCACCCTGTCAACAATCGCTCACAGTCGTCACCGGGTCCAACAACACAAACATCCACACCTCCATGTTTACTGAAGACGAACAGAGCCAGTGTGAAGATTTACATTTTCTTTTTCTTTTTATGTGGACAGGACAGTTTTTAATGTGTGAAAACATGATGTGCGTGTGTGTGAGGCGGGGTGGGGGGGTGGGGGGGAGAAACTCAACTGCGTGACAGACAAATAAGTAAATGTGTGTTTGCAGTGTGTGTGTGTGTGTGTGTGTAAGCATGGCTCCAGGGGTGAGTGAGTTTTATCCTACTGTCAGAGAGAATGTGTCAGATTTCGAGTCCTTTGTTCCTTGTCGCCGGAGCCTTGGCGTTGTGTCTATCCGTGTGTGTGTATGTGTGTGTGTGTGTGTGTGTGTGTGTGTGTGTGTTTGCCTGCCATCCCTGTCGGCTTTAGTCATTAGTCACTGGCTCTGTCGAGAGGCGCCTTTTTTTTCCCAAATAGTTTTGAAGTCATAAATCCATAAGCAGACAGATGTAAGCTGGAGACCAAATACAGAAATATATTAGGCATCCCCCTGGATCCAGCAAGCTGCTTGATGGGACATAAATGCAATCATATCCTTTCTCCCAAATCCCTCAGAGCTTTCACATTCTCCCTTCGCCACCACCGATAGACTATTAAGATACAGATGCAGCTGCTGTATACACTAACACTAAGTCGCCTGAGATGATTCTGTACTGTACGTCTCGTCTCAAACGCCGGTGAAGTGCATCTCCTCTGAAGCGCCGATAAGACGTTTGAGAGGAATAAAGTGGGCATTGTGGTCTAAAGCATGGTGTGGGCTGCGGCATTGGACTGGCTGCAAAGAAAAATGCAAACTGAAAGAGACATATTGAGTAAGCACTTTTTTTTAAAGGTTGTTCAGAGTGGCACGTTAGAATCAAAATGGAGAGAGAGAGAGGCGAGTTTCCGAGTTAATCTGCGAGTGTGTGAAAACCGGAGCGAGATAGTTTACATCCTCAAAATGTCATTATACACCTATTACTGTAATTGAGTTTGAGAATAATACCAAATGCTTCAATAATACCAGATTACCAATTCATTATGATATGGTATAATAATAATGATGCCAGATGCTGCCGTTTTGTCTGGCCCGCAAATGAATCTAATCCAAACTGGACATCTGACAATGGAGGTTTTCATAACCCCTAAATGACTTTTCCCCCTAATGTGATTTTAGCTTGTATTCATTTGCAAAAATAACTAATTAACAAAAGAGAAGACACAGCAAATCAGTAGCCTGGTGATTTTAAGAGCAATACAAAACCCAAATTTCAAAAGTCTGTCTTCCTGAGCTTTTTTGTGATTTTCTCATATAATTTGCACAAATCTACCCATCAAATTAAGGAATACAGCTTTGTCATAAATACCATAAAATAGCAGATATTGCTAAAACAATTTATCTTGTATTATACAAATATAAATCTGGCTGCAACTATATATAACAGTATTTTGGCCGTATCAGGCGATGGTAACTCATGATAAGTATTTGTCTATAATTTTATAAACTGTATCACAACAAAACAATATATATGAACAATAAATAAATAAATATACAGGATAAAACAGGAAATAGACAAACAGAAACAGAAAACACATTGATTTTTATTTTACAAAAACTTTTTTGATTGTGCTTGAAATAAATACATCATATTTATGTATGTAGAATTAAATAAATGTGTAGAAGAAGCAGCCTGACTCCAACAACAGCAGTTCCACTGTGTCACTGCTGCCTCTGCTCTGCTTGAAGACACACACAGAGGTGGTTGTGGAACAGGAAGCGCCGCCTTGACCCCTTGCTTCCTCCATTGCGCCTTGTTTATGTTCCAACAACTTCCTGCATTTCTTTGTCATTTCTCGGGGCTTGGATCAGCTCGGCCGGCGAGTGGATGCTCAGTGATGTGGGATTTTTCAGGCAGAGCAGTGTAGAATCAGCAAAGGTAAACTGAAGGTGAGCTGGGGCTCCATAACTGGAGGCTGCCGTGGTGTCACTGCAATGTTGGCTTGCAGTCACTAGAGGGTGGATAAGCCTGAGCTATGTGAGCAGTATTCAACTGTGGAGATACAGCACATGACTGGAGGTAAGATCACAGACATGTCCCATAAGTGAGCTCAACTCTGTGGGAACTGTACATCATGCTAATGTTTTATGCTCATACTTATATATTTATTTTGTATCCATGTATCTATACTTCAAGCTTTGCCCATAACATCAAACGGTTCTATTAATTAAACCCCCTGCAAAGTGATTGTAGTTTATATGTAGGTTTGTTTGTACCTAAATATGTGATTACCTGTGCAGCTGATTCTATTTTATTCTATTCCATTCAAGTCTATTCTGGTGTAGTCTTTTCTTGTTTAAATGTATTCTATTGTATTCACGTCTTTTGTCATTCTATTGTATTCTAGTCTATTCTTGTTCTCTTATTTTCTATTGTAGTCCATCGCAGTATTTTTTCCCAACTCCATTGTATTCTTTCCTTTTCTTTTTCTATTCCATTCTATTCTAATAATTCCAAATGCACATCCTGTAAAGATATCGTCCTTAAAACCAGAGAATCTTAAGAATTTCTGCTACATTATTTGACATAAATCAAATTCATGCCTCAGAACTTCAATCCTTTTTTTTCGAGATCAGCGATGACAAGAACCCTCTACTCTTCAGGGTGAAATTAGCCCGTGTTTGGCTGAACCTCGAACCACCTGACTTTGGTTTCTGCAGCTATTAGACAACAGAGGAGTGATTTGTGCTTATAAGGATTTAATGACGGGCGTCTCATCTTCAAATGATACAAAAAAAAGGATTCTGGATTGTGGGGAAGGAGGGGCAGGGGGACCCTTCCTTGTTGCCCCAGCAGGGTGTCGTTTGGCTGGGCTCTTAAGCTTGAGGCCCCCAGGGGTCTGGCACAGTCTGCCAAATCTATGGAAGGTGGATGTATTACAAGCTACTCAAAGCAGTTACAGGCACAGTGCGAGGCATGGTGCGTGGTGTGTGTCTGTGTGTGTGTCTGCTCCTTTTGCTCTTGTTAATAATATCAAAGACGACCTGCCAAGTTATTTTAGTCAATTTTTACGGCACAAAGTCATAAATCGGCCCTGAATATCATTGAATATCTTTGCTCTGTAACGGTAATTATTGACTATGTGTCGTTTATTTTTCTGTGAGGGATGAATTAGATCAAACATATTATCGCTGACTGAAGTATTTGAGAGTAACATGTTATCATTTAATCTCGTCCAACTTCAGAGGCCGGAGAAAGCTCTGTGCTCAACAGAGGAAACTGACAATGAGACCTCTGTCAGATCGAGGATTACAAAAGTATGCTCCTATCATAGCCATGGCTTCCTGATTCCCTTCCCTCCCACACATATAAAAAAACGCACCCAGCAACAGCCATGAAACTATACAGAGAGAGAGGAGAGAGAAGAGGCTGGACATGATCTTGATTTGGAGCAGCTTTAAACAAATTAGGCCATTTCTGATGCCCAGTTTTGAAGAAAGAGGACCAAAACGAATTTTGGAAACGTTCCCAAATGAACCCCGAACATTGAAACTTCAACAACTCCACTGCTTTGTAAAAAAAGAAAGAAAAAAAGAAGCAGATTAGTGTGTCATATTAGCATGAAAACATGTAGGTCTTTGTTGTACAAGCAGACAAAGAGACAGGCATGTAGTCAGGATTTTACATGTATTATGGTCGTGAGTGCAAATCCCCGGAAGACGACGCAGTTGCTGCAAAAATATAACGTCCACACATTGCTTAAATTTAATCGAATTTCCCATTTCAACTATTCAGCGCTACATTATTCCCTTTCCTATGGAGTCAATTTCCTTCAAACCCGAACACAGCAAACCTGAAATCTCAAAACCTTGTCTCTATTTTCCTATACGATAAACTGATTTCAGAGTAATTGGTAAATTACAGGCCTCAATTCGACATCTCAAAGCCCTCTACGTGCTGTCAGGAAAAAAGCTCCTGTACGTAAATTATTGTAAACTCTTTAAATTTCAGCTCAGGAAGTAGAGAGGGTCGTCTACTAACAAGTAAGTCTGTGGTTCGATCCCCAGCTCCTCCAGTCTGCATTTGGAAGTGTCCTTCAAGATGCTGTTCTAATTACCCTTGACAACTGTGCCAACAGTGTGTGATATGTCTGCGTATAGAAGAACTGTATAAATGTGTGGATGAGTGAATGCAATTGGTCAATAAGACGAGAACATCATTGCTTTAATACAGTCCATTTACCCTTTTTACACATTTGTTTCTTATTCACTATTTGATTAGTAACTTGGTGAAGGGGTAAATTCCTTCATGCTGGAAAACCAACTGAACTGAAGCATGTTTGAATAATTTAAACTTGCTGTTACCAAAAGTGGGTGAAGCAGCCAAATTACGTGATTACCGACTCTGTTCAATAACAATGCATATGAATATATACATTGAGATGGAAAAAGATGAAAAATACATGATGGATAAAATAGTTAATTGGACACTTTTCCAGATAAACCAAATTCATTGGCATACTGTGACTACAGTGTCAAAAGTAAAAGTAGATGTAAAATATATGAGTGGAACGTAATGACAACATACGGGAGGGAAAAGAGCTAAACCTTATTTGAGCTCTAGAAAGATCCACTGAGTATTCTTTAAGTTATATAGTTTACCACACTCCTCCTCCCACAGCACCGTCATAGAGAACGTCAAATACTCCAGATTTTTATGCCTATATAACATTGAATTTAGACTTGAACCGAATTGAGCTGAATGGATTTCTGGGATGGGACATTTTAAAGCCAACGGCAGGAATCAAACAGGTAGACCCTCAGAAGTTAGGACACACACACACAGGCTCACACACAAACTCCTGCAGAAAGACAGACAGAGAGAGAGAGAGAGAGAGAGAGAGAGAGAGAGAGAGAGAGAGAGAGAGAGAGAGAGAGAGAGAGAGAGAGAGAGAGAGAGAGAGAGAGAGAGAGAGAGAGAGAGAGAGAGAGACTGTTCCCTGAGCTACCTAGCTGCTAAACACTGAGGAGAGGAGGGTACATTTTGATTGACATCCCAGTTATTGCTCTTGACATTTGTGCATCGTTCAGGCGCATATGCACAGTAAAAGCTGCACCTAGGGGAGGCTGTGTGTGTGTGTGTGTGTGTGTGTGTAGATGAGCAGAGCGCAGCTGAGGACAGACAGTGAATGAATAATAGTGTGTCAAATCTGACCTATGTGGTCAGTCTATTTAGATGTTCCCTCGTTTGACCACTGCCCAAACCTCCTCTCCACTCCAGCGCACACACACAAACACAACACACACACACACATGCACGCGCACACACAAACACAACACACACACACGCGCACACGCACCAGCCGAGGCCTCTTGTGCGAGCCAACTTCAGCATAAGGATACGCCTCTGAGAGCCTTTGTTTTCTCTAGCTTTAACATACAGTAACTGTTGAACTGTGAAAGTGAATTGGACAGGGATCAACCATATAATATAGTTTCCACAGCCTTTGAAGCGCATCTGCTCTGCCCCCGCGCTTTCGCCGATTGCCCCAGAGCCTTTTTTCTCGTCCCCGCGCAGACACACTGTGGCATTTACAAGGTACAGTGGGCAGCAAAACGCACATTAGAAACAAGTCAGCGTACATGGAGGGGGAGAGGGAGAGGTACAGTGAGTGAGGCATGGGGTGAATCATTGTCTGTGCTCCAGTCAAACAGTGATGTGTAGTAGTAAATAACAATGATATGATGAGACAAACAACAATTCACGCAAAATAATCAACTATGCACCATAGCTGTAGACACTGCATCACTGAGCAAATATAGCCATAAAAATTGATTTTCTTATGTATATCGTACAAACAATCGTGAGTCTCAACTCTCAATTAATGCGTTTCCACCATTTTTAACGAATTAAAACCAACCTCACCTGAAGACAAACATTCTGATAAGAAATACTTAAAACCTCAGAAACTATCTTTGAGATGTCCCACTGACTAACACGGAGGAGGTGTGGTTAATGACCCACACTGCAGTGGTGATCAAGATGATTTGGCTTCACTTTCTGGGAGCTATCATGTCGTCCATCTTTATATACAGTCGATGCTACCACGTAGTCACTTACATTTCTGTTCTTCTCTGCAGACAGGTGGGGTACAGTGGGTTTATCAGGGTTTGCCATTGAAGTAGCTGGAACGTGGTCGACACTAGATTAAGATAAGAATAAGATACATTTATTTGTCCCAAACACATGGGCAGACATGCACAAGCACACTCATGCAAGGAGGGAAATTTAACCTCTGCTTTTAACCCATCTGGTGCAGGACACACAGAGCAGTGGGCAGCCATGTACGGCGCCCGGGGGAGTAAGGTGCCTTGCTCAGGGGCACTAGACAGTAGGGAGAATCCTCTTGGATTTTTGGACAGATCAATCCAGGTTCGTCTTTTTGTTGTTTCTCCGTGGAGTCGAACCAGAGACGAACCAGAGACCTTTTCTGCCCATAGTCCAAGTTTCTGCCACTAGTCCACCGCCTCTCCCCTAAACTAAAGGCCATTACAATCAAAAACACTGAGCTGAATGACTCTAAAACGATCCCATGGAGCTGAGATTCCCTGCAGCTTTTGGTGATAGCAGTAGCTGACTGGTGTGCTAACCTGCTAGTCAGCCAGTGGAGCCTGTCACGGTGGCTGGCAGAAACTTGGCTTGCTGCAGCCGCCATGTTAGCTGGATAATAAAGCTTTGTGTGCAGTTGACACGCATAACAACTGCTGATACTGACACATTAAAAGTTGACAGTCTCCAGCTGCATGTTGCTTCAGGGCTCCGTGTTTTCAATCCTGTTTTCAAAAATAAGCTCTGACCAATGAGGGAACCCAACTTTATCTCAATGGGGAAACCTCTTTAGTATTCTTGGGATGGCAATGAGTTCTTATCGTTATATCGCATCTTAAAGAAAGATTCAGATTCATGTGTGTCTTCCAATCTGTGATAGAGTTTTGAAAAAATGTTTTGTGGGGACCTTGGCCGACCCACTGTAATACTGGAAGCTGTTTGGCCCAGTGGCAGTGCCCGAGCTAGAGAGGAAACTAACGGACCTCTCCTCCCCTCGGTACCTCAGCATTGTGTAATTTGACAAAACCTTTGTGTGTGTCTGTCTGTGTGTGTGCGTGCATGTGTGTGTAATGTGAAGTGAAGAGAGAGAGAGAGCGGGAAAGAGGTGGAGTGGCGAGAGACGGAGAAGTGACACAAATCAATGTGAGCAGCCAACCCACCATCACCACCAGCAGCAGCAGCAGCGGCAGCGGCAGCCTCGCCGACCTCCATCACCCTTCTGCCTTTTCCCTGGGAGAGACGGAGAGAGAGACCGACTCGCAGGAAACGCAGCCTCTTCAAAAACGCAGCATCCGGTAAGTTCTCTCAGAGATACACATACCTCCCACCATCACACAAGTTTTGGAAGCGGCGGCAACAAGGGGCACGCTGGGACTGCTCTCTGAAGTGCAGAGCGCACAGAGCAGTCGTGGCTGAGCGCCTTTTTCTTTTCCCGCCTTTCCCATACAGTGTCTTCAGTCTCCGCTGCTGTGGCAGAGAGAAAAAATAACCTTTGGCGTAGGACGGTGAGCGAGCCACCAGCGGTCCTCCTCTATTCATATGTAATGAAGCCTGCTGGGAATTTGGGATTGGATTGAGGGAGGTTTCTGTCGCGCCCATTACCACTCAGTGAAGTTAGCGATAGAGAGATCTGTGATGTGAATGTTGCAGTGCAAATATTCAGACTTTTACGCAGACTGTCATATTCTTTAATGTTGCTTCACTATCACCATCCGTAACTTTATCCGTAACTTTTTTAATTTTTTTATTTGAATTAAGTAGCGTCAATGGTTCTGTTTGACTGTGTAACATATACTGTATGTCTGTATGCACAATATCTGCACTGGATAACAAGAGATGCTTTTATTAATGTTGAAGATGTTGACAGGCATTGTGCACATTTACATTAATTACGATTCCAGAAAGCTTTTTGGTTCTGCAACAATGTTTTCCAAAACTAGTATCCAGCGCAAAATAAATTCCTTGACAGTGCTTAAATCTGTCTTGATAATGATAACAAGACAGATAATGGTAATAATAACTTAAATACAAGATGAGAGTAAAAATAAAAAAAAATCAAGGACAGAATAATAAATAAGTACTAGTGCTAATGTACGCTGGGGATAAAGCGTGACAAGTGTGTTTTAAGGAGTCAAGGGTGGGGGCTGCCACACTGAATTGCCTGTTCTCAGGCAATCATGTATCATGTATCACATAATGTGTCAGGAAAAAAGAAACTGATTTTTCATCCGTCTTTGGTATGCGTCAAAGTTCGTGAGTGTGCTTGTGAGTGTGTTTGAGTTTGGGTTTGACCACAGTAACTTCCTCGAGGTGCGTGGTTTTCTCACTCAAAGATGATGATATGAGAAACTGGAGGAGTCCTAAAAGTAAAAGCTGAGCTTCTGCCTGAGCAGAGATGGCAAAAGAAAATATATTCTGATACTTGTTTCAAGTAAAAGTTTAGTTCAGGCTCTGAAAAGAGTAAAAGTAACCGAGTAGACCGAGATCGACATCTTCACTGTGAAAATAAACCTCTGAATAATTTCTGTTACACTGTTGTATCGTATCAGGCCTGAACTGACCTACACAGCAGGACGGAGGTCGAATCATTTCTCTCCATTAGAGAGAATCAACTTGAAGTGGTGCTTCACAAATGGGACTGATCAAGTAACTTAACTCCTGAGTTCTGACCCAACTCATTCCCGACTATGGATTTTATTATTAGACCTATTCTTTTCTCCTCCTCCCCCCTCGCTCATTTTACCTTAAAGAGCCAATTGATGTCATCGCTTAGTCATGCTGTATAATTGTGCGCACTATTTATAGTCGTACAGTATCACGTTCTGCTGCCTCCTATTCCTTGTGTGTCCGGCTTGAGCTTGGCAGTGGTTGATATTGTTATCAGGCCACAGCATCAGGGATCGGTTTCCGCTCTCTTTTCGACAGCGATGAAAATATATACAGTACACAGATATACACACACACAGGGTTTTTGTTGTTGCTTGAATGTGTGTGTGTGTGTATGTGTGTCTAGTGAGTGTATACATGTCCCGGGGCCTGTAGAGCGAGAAACCTTGTTAGATGCAGGTAAGAGTCAGACTGACAGAGACATCTGTCAGTCGCTGAATGGTATTTTCCCAATGCGACTGATGAGGTGCTCTCACTCACTCTCTGTCTCTCTAACACATGCTCACACTCACACTCACACACACACACACATGCACACACTCAGGAGGGCTCAGGTGAGGAAGCGGAGCCTGTTTGAGTGTCAGTGCTTTAACGGGGTGTTGATCTCATACAAGACAGGAAGCGGTAAACAAACCCCCCCCCACCCCAACATGTGGCGGCTTGCTAGAGCATACCCAGCTCCTCTTCTGCCTCTATCAAAGTGTGTCTGTGTGACTCGTGGCATAATGAAACATAACAGATGAGTGGAAATCAGAGCAGTTCTCCAGTCTTACAAAGACGTTGGTGCTGTTGAAGTGGAGTTTTTTTTTGTTTTTGTCAAAGAAATCGTACAATAAGCAGCAATCAAAAGGGGAGAAATGACTTGAGATGGTTTACTTGCATGTGAAACTATATTAAATACAATGGAACCACTCTGGAATGTATATATATTTAATATTTCTAAAGGGAAAAGGGAGCGGAAACCGATCCCTGATGCTGCGGCCTGATAACAATATCAACTACTAGCGCATGTGTCTTTAAATTGATAAGTTGTATTCTTAATTTGAACATATTTTTTCTATATGCATGTGTTTTCTTAATTTGCAGTGGGTTCAGCTCTGTCAGCCAGCGTACAATTTAGCCTTCTGACGTATGAACAACCAATAGCGACTAGATGTTCCACTCCAGTCCACCAGGTGGCAGTAATGCAGATGCCTATATAACAATGAGGACTTAATATAAAATCGAGTAACACTTTAACAACAGTAAACATGGAGAAGATTCAAATCGTGCAGCCATTGATCAGGACTTCCTGCTTTGCAAATGCGAGCGATGAAGGAAAAGATAAAATGGTAAATGGAAACACTATCCTGCCCTTCAGTTTGCTGACTTTCAAAATATCAGAGATGATTCTCATTATATTGACTTGATGCAGAGTTGCAGCAGATTTTATTGAACAGACTTCTCGTCTGTAAATTCAAAGGTAATTGGTTCAGATTCAGAGGAAAAAACATAAACATTAAAATGATGAATACCTATTTAAGTGTGCACTACATTGAGTCTCCTTGCCTCTCTCTCTTAGTCGGTACCCCCTTTGTTCTCTCCTCTCTCTGTCCATCTCTCTAATGACAAACCAGCCTTTCTGTCTCTCTCTGCAGACTTTGGACGAGGCTAAGGAGCGCGCTGCCAAGATTTATGAATTATTAGACTAATGAGCTTAAGTGGCTTGTCCTAACGTTGTCTTTCTCAATCACATAGTCGTACAGAGGCTGAGGAGAATACACACGTGAAACCACCACATCATCGTCCTCCTCCATCATAGTCGCTCTTTTGTATTTCGAAGTCAGGATTAAAATTCAGCAGAGGAAACTGGTAACTTTGACTCTACAGTCTAGCAAGTGATCCATTGTAATGAAACTGAAGGATATGCTGAGTGTTTTATATGTTCTGTGGTGGTTTTTAGTTCCAATATTTGACTTTTAAAAATGGCAGATCTCCCGAAAATGGAAAGTGAAATCATGGGATCAAAAGATGACAGAGTCCCGTTAACCAATCATATTTCATTCATGTTTCATCTCTCAGTTGTGGTATTTTTTAAATTGTAATGTGTAATACATGCGTAATACATCAACTATAGGCTATATACTACTGTTGCGGGTGGAAATCAAAGGCAGGAGGCGTCGTTCTCAAGTTAAAATTAAGCAAGTTTATTCAGAGGTCACAGGTCAGGAAACTGCGGTGTCTAGCAAATGAGCATGCATGGTCCACTGATCCTGTACAGGAAAAATGGCAGTGAGGCAGAGTACGCAGAAAGCTTATATATTGATACTGGGCATGACAGAGGTTCTTCTTGGATTGGGATTGGTCGGATCTCGTCGGGTCGTCCTCCTGGCGTCGTTTGGTCCTCCTCCTGGCGTTGCGTGATGACGTGCAAGCCGTGTTGCGGTTACTAAAGTTCATGAGCATATTGCCTCGCGTGTGCGCTTATTTTATGTGTGTGTGAAGTGAAGTGAGGTCATAGAAAACTGTGAGAAAGGCATGAAAACCTCTAGTCTAATCTGTCCGCTGTGTGTGTGTGAGGGAGTCTCAGAACTAATATAATGAAGTGATTCATGAAGCCAGAGGTTTGAAAACCTGTTATCTGTCCGCTATGCCAGACTCCCTTTTTAAGGAGTATGAAACATTCTGAGGTTGAGAAGCAGGAGAAGAACTATGTGTTATGTTTGTGTGTTTACGCTATGTGTATCTGACTACACGTTAAAGTGTGTGTATGTGTGTGAACAGTGCTGTATTGTCAACACTACAGACATCAGGAGCACTGGAAAAAAACATGCTAGATCTGGGCTCTGTGTGGATCTCTGAGGACAATTTTGAACCTACAACCTGCAGATAGAGGACATTTTGGGAAAGTTAGAACATTTTGGCCGGTCCTCACTTGCTGACCCCCTTTTAATCGGCTGTTTGAAGGTTAAGACTTGGTTTAAGGGTTAGAATTATTGAAGGCATTTAGTTGTGATGGTTAATGTTAGAGTAAGGGGCTAGGGAATTAACTATGCCAATATGTGTCCTCACTAAGATAGATGTACAAACGTGTGTGTGCGTACCAGAACCAGCCAGTCTACATCAACTTGAGTGTGTTAAAGGGTTGGTAAAATGACATCCAGTGGAAAATGTCTGGTCCTTTTTGTAGCTTTTGACAATCGTCCATGACGACAACACAAACACACAATTGATCCTTGTAGTCATTGAGTGGCTCAAGCTGCTCCTATCCCTTTAAGAGAAAAAGATCCCAAAAACAAAAGATAACGAAACAAGACCTAACAAAAAGAAGTCCACCCCTCGAGGCTTTCCTAATGAACCGAAGTCCAAGTCGGACAGGGGCCGCCTATTTCCGAAACTTTTTTCTCCCCCCCCTCTCATGTTCCTTTGTGCATCAAACTCTTCAAAAAAACATAACAAGCTGCTTTCATGGATCAAACGAGAGCGGCGGTGCTCATTGTGCCAATGCAGGGTATGAAGAGGAGACAGTGAGCGGGAGAGAGAGAAATACCTTATTATTGTTATCAAAGTGAAGCCAGCTCCTCTCCTGCTGCTCTTGTGGGACCTCTCGCACTCAGACCCTGGGGAATCTCAACATGACCCGCATGCACACACCCCCTCCCTCTTCCTGGAACGCACACACGTGGGCCCGTCTTGGAGCACGTCGTTTCATTTGTGAAATTAGTCCATTCCCTCTGACCCTGTCTTTTCATCAGGCGCGGCGGTGCATATTTTAGTCCCGTCCCTGCGCTTGTTTTACTAATTGGTGGCTATACTTTGCCCAACACTGATATCCTTTGATCATCTCAGATCATTACGTTTACCTCATTAATTTGCTCAATGTGATTTTTCTACCCCGCCCCCCCCCCCCACTCCAAAAAAAATGTAAGGTTCCATGCAAAATTGGATTAATAATAGATCATATAAGCCATAGAGAAAGTGTAATTCCTCCGTGATTTCTCCTCCACTTCCCTCGTTCTTCCTTTTGTTCCATTTCTGATTGTGTATCATTGTCCTGTGGCGGGTGGAGAAGGGCAATATTTGGGGAAAGGAGCTGAGAGTCTGCATTGAGGAGAGAGCTGGCCTGGCTGAAGGCTTCCTCAGCAACGTCAGGAAGTCACTGGCCGAAACGAGCAGAAGAGGCAGAGGGAAACCACCAGCACACTTTTCAAATTTGTAGACCTCTATTGGTATGAAGAATAGAACGAATTATTTGTGCACACACTCATACACTGCTTCTATACGCAGAACTTTCTATAACACATCGTCCAGCCGTCAGGGGCAATTTGGGGGTTTAATGTCTTGCCCAAGGACACTACTATATGTGGACTGGAGGAGCCGGGGATCGAACCACCAACCCTCTGGCTAGTAGATGACCCACTCGACCCTCTTGAGCCACAGCTGCATCTCTGCGGGCCCGATAATGGGCAGACAATGGTGTTTCGGGTAGAGTCCTGCATGGGACCTGCAAACGCCAAGATCCGTATTTGGCCCGAACCATTATCTGCAACGATCTCAAAGTCAAATCCTGACCCGACCCCCTTTGATAAAACACTTGTGCTACAACTATGTGTGTCACATAAGAACATTCCGCAGTTTCTCACGCCATAACTGTAAACATGAAATAAAATGGAATTATATTTTATGTCATTTAAGGAGTATTATACTGAATAATCATGTGTGAGTGACGTTACCTTATACTGTGCTGTATGCTGAAAACTAAATTGACTCCAGTTTCCCTATCAAGTATAAACAATGGGGAATAACAACTTTGGCTTTTGGAGACCCAATGTTTCCCCCTGCCCTCCGGTCTTTATGCTAAGCTAAGCTAAACACATCCTGACATGTCGTGTCCAGCTCTGAGCTCAAGGCGCAGACACAACCTCAATATCGATCATCTCCTCTCACTTTGAGAAAGGCAGTGAACGGCCACAGCTCCCACAACATCAAACTCATCTCATCTCATCTCATCTTCATCCGCTTATCCGGGGTCGGGTCGCGGGGGGAGCAGCTCAAGCAGGGGGCCCCAGACTTCCCTTTCCCGGGCCACATTGACCAGCTCTGACGGGGGGATCCCGAGGCGTTCCCAGGCCAGTGTTGAGATATAATCTCTCCACCTAGTCCTGGGTCTTCCCCGAGGTCTCCTCCCCACTGGACGTGCCTGAAACACCTCCCAAGGGAGGCGCCCAGTGGGCATCCTTACCAGATGCCCGAACCACCTCAGCTGACTCCTTTCTAAGTAAAGGAGCAGCGGCTCTAATCCGAGTCCCTCACGGATGACTGAGCTTCTCACCCTATCTCTAAGGGAGACGCCAGCCACCCTTCTGAGAAAACTCATCTCGGCCGCTTGTACCCGCGATCTCGTCCTTTCGGTCATCACCCAGCCCTCATGACCATAGGTGAGGATAGGAACGAAGATCGACCGGTAGATCGAGAGCTTTGCCTTGCGGCTCAGCTCTCTTTTCGTTACAACGGTGCGGTAAAGCGAACGCAATACCGCCCCCGCTGCTCCGATTCTCCGGCCAATCTCACGCTCCATAGTACCCTCACTCGCGAACAAGACCCCGAGGTACTTGAACTCCTTCACTTGGGCTAAGGACTCATTTCCTACCCGGAGTAAGCAATCCATCGGTTTCCTGCTAAGAGTCATGGCCTCAGATTTAGTGGTGCTGATCCTCATCCCAGCCGCTTCACACTCGGCCGCCAGCCGATCCAGTGAGTGCTGAAGGTCACAAGCCGATGATCCAATGAGGACCACATCATCCGCAAAAAGCAGTGACGAGATCCTCAGACCACCGAACTGCAACCCCTCCCCACCACGACTACGCCTCGATATCCTGTCCATGTATATCACAAACAGGATTGGTGACAAGGCGCAGCCCTGGCGGAGACCAGCACCCACTGAGAACGAAACTGACTGGCTGCCGAGGACCCGAACACAGCTCTCGCTTTGGGAGTACAGGGATTGGATGGCCCTGAGGAGAGACCCCCTTACCCCATACTCCCGCAGCACCTCCCACAGTTTCTCCCGGGGGACCCGGTCATACGCCTTCTCCAGATCCACAAAACACAAGTGGACCGGATGGGCATACTCCCAGGCCCCCTCCAGGATCCTTGCGAGAGTGAAGAGCTGGTCCGTAGTTCCACGTCCGGGGCGAAAACCGCATTGTTCCTCTTCAATCTGAGGTTCGACGATCGGCCGAACCCTCCTTTCCAGCACCTTGGAGTAGACTTTACCAGGGAGGCTGAGAAGTGTGATACCCCGATAATTGGTACACACTCTCTGGTCCCCCTTTTTGAACAGGGGAACCACCACCCCGGTTTGCCACTCCTTTGGCACTGTACCCGACTCCCACGCGATGTTGAATAGGCGTGTCAACCATGACAGCCCCTCAACACCCAGAGCCTTTAGCATTTCTGGCTGGATCTCATCAATCCCTGGGGCTTTGCCACTGCGGAGATGTTTGACTACCTCAGTGACCTCCACCAGGGAAATTGACGACGAAACACCATCAACCTCGAGCTCTGCCTCCAACATAGAGGGCGTGTTATTCAGATTCAGGAGTTCCTCAAAGTGTTCCTTCCAACGTCCGACGACCTCCTCAGTTGAGGTCAACAGAGTCCCATCCTTACTGTACACAGCTTGGATGGTTCCCCGTTTCCCCCTCCTGAGGTGCCGGATGGTCTTCCAGAAACACTTTGGTGCCGACCGAAAGTCCTTCTCCATGACCTCTCCGAACTTCTCCCACACCCGCTGCTTAGCCTCCGACACGGCAGCAGCTGCAGCCCTTCGGGCCTGTCGGTACCCTGCAACCGAGTCAGGAGTCCTCCAGGATATCATATCCCGGAAGGCCTCCTTCTTCAATCGGACGGCTTCCCTGACCACCAGTGTCCACCACGGTGTCCGAGGGTTACCGCCCCTTGAGGAACCTAAGACCCTGAGGCCACAGCTAGCCGCCGCAGCTTCAGCAATGGAGGCTTTGAACACCGCCCACTCCGGCTCAATGTCCCCAACCTCCACAGGAATGCCAGAAAAACTCCGCCGGAGGTGTGAGTTGAAGATACCTAGGACGGGGGCCTCCTCCAGACGTTCCCAGTTCACCCGCACTACTCGTTTGGGCTTACCAGGTCTATCCGGAAATTTCCCCCATTCCCTGATCCAACTCACAACCAGATGGTGGTCGGTTGACAGTTCCGCCCCTCTCTTTACCCGAGTGTCCAAAACATGCGGCCTCAGATCAGATGACACGATCACAAAATCGATCATTGATCTTCGGCCTAGGGTACTCTGGTACCAGGTACACTTATGAGCACCCTTATGTTCGAACATGGTGTTTGTTATGGATAATCCATGACTAGCACAGAAGTCCAATAACAAACGACCGCTCGGGTTCAGATCAGGGAGGCCGTTCCTCCCCACCACGCCTCTCCAGGTATCTCCATCGTTGCCCACGTGGGCGTTGAAGTCACCCAGCAGAACTACGGAGTCCCCTACTGGAGCCCCATGCAGGACTCCATTCAGGGTCTCCAAGAAGGCCGAGTACTCTGAGCTGCTGTTTGGTGCATACGCACAAACAACAGTCAGAGTTTTCCCCCCTACAACCCTTAGGCGCAGGGAGGCGACCCTCTCGTCTACCGGGGTAAACTCCAACACCGCGGCGCTCAGCCGGGGATTTATGAGTATCCCCACACCCGCCCGGCGCCTCACGCCCTTGGCAACTCCGGAGAAGAATAGAGTCCAACCCTTATCCAGGAGTACGGTACCAGAGCCGAGACTGTGCGTGGAGGTAAGCCCCACCAGATCTAACTGGTAGCGCTCCACCTCCCTCACAAGCTCCGGCTCCTTTCCCCACAGCGAGGTGACGTTCCACGTCCCCAGAGCCAGCTTCTGCCGCCCGGGTCTGGTCCGTCGAGACCCCTGACCTTCGCTGCCACCCATGTGGCTGCGCACCCGACCCCAACGGGTCTTCCCACAGGTGGTGGGCCCATGAGATGAAGAGAGGGGGGATGCCACGTAGTTTGTTCGGGCTGTGCCCGACCGGGCTCCGTGGCAAACCCGGCCACCAGGCGCTCGCCATCGAGCCCTCCGTCTGGGCCTAGCTCCAGACGGGGGCCCCGGGCTTCCTCCGGGCTGGGTCCCATCTCCTCTTGTAACGATATTCATTGAGAACATCAAACTGTTCTTTTAAAGTGCAACAAAAAAAACTGGTCATATGATACACACACAAACTCATGCAGAAGGTGCAAACATCCTCTGTTACACTGTTTTCCCATGTTTGGCTTCCCGTACACTGGCTCCCTTTTGTTCAAACATACATTAGACATTAGAGAGAAACACTGTAATTCATCCAAAGTGCGTCAGGTCTACAATCATGTCCCACTTACTCTCAACAAGTGTGATTGTACAAGCTGCCAGTACTTCCTGTGTCACACCGTTCCCTGTGTTTCAGCATCAATATCTCCGAACAACAGGCTGTTGTCTGCGCTTTGTTGTTGACGGCTTCATTGTCAATCCATCCAACTCCAAATTGTGTCACACACAAAGACGCTGGTGCTCCCCCCCCTCTCCCTCTTGTTCTCTTCGGAGCAGATTACATCTGGGATCACTCTTGTCTGCAGGCGCAGCTCGGCATTGTGCTGCGTCTCCCTCTCTCTTGTTGTCACATTCAGCTCCTTGCCCTCCTATTATTACACAGATAAGTGAATGTTTGTGTTGTGGCGAGACGGGGGAAGCGTGTCTCTAATGTAGTGTTTTGTGCACGGTGTTAAAATTGGCCCCTGTCGCCTCTGCCACTCAAGGAGCCGGCTCGTCAGCCATCGTTGGAAAACGTTTTTTTTTTTGTAAGTGAGCAAAAGATCATATGTGTTTGTGTCTTTTTTCAGCAACTGTTTTTTTTCATTGTTACAATAGGTTTGTGTGTCTTTACATGACGGCATATGTCAAGCATGTGAGTGTGTGTGTGTGCCTGACAACCAGAAGTAGTACACAAGGGACAAATGAAGGAAAAGCCTTTGATGGCGCGGAACATCGTCATGTACATTCAACATTTCATGCATCCATTTGTACATTTGCACCTTCCATATGTTGAGTATGTGTCAGTGCATGCTCAGTGTACAAAAAACACATATGGGTTTGAATCCATAAGAGAATTAGTTTGACACAAATAAAGAAAATTTAGGTAAGAGGAAAAATCCTGACAGCGCTCATGGCTTGTTCCCTGTGTGTGTGTGTGTGTGTGTGTGTGTGTGAGTAAATTACAAAGCTCTCTCCAGATAAATGCTCAGGTTAACTTGAACTGTGTCTTTTTGCTGGTGAAGTTAACCCAAGCCTAGTCCAGTTCACTCCAGACTGTCTGATAATCCAGCCTGGTTAAATTGACTTCAGTCAGTGTTGCAGTGTGAACTCAGTTGCAGAAGCTGCAGGTCCTGATGTGATGACTCAGAGACTTTGTCATTATTTGTACAACTTTTAAATACTAATGCTTGGACATTGATTAAGTAAAACATTCAATCCAGCTCAGTTTTGAGGCTGTGGAGTTTCTGTAGAACGCCAGAACCGCTTGTGAAGGAGTTACGGAAACTTTACCAAACAAAGGTCTGAAAAAGTTGTTTCTTTCCCACAGTTAAGTGTGCAGCAGTACGGCCACCTGTGCATCAACTTAGTATGATTGAACTGACTTCAGACTTGCACTGAACTCTATTTTCCAGAGGGACTCTATGTAGAACGCTTATATCTGAGACAGCTGGACATTTTTCTGAACTGTTCCTTCCAGCCAAACGCGTAGAAAACTCCAATGAAGATGTCAACTTGGGAAGACGAGATTTGATAGAAAAAAAAAAAGCAGCTGAATTTATACATCATGCTTCCTGTTTCTACCCAGGCTCCACCCATTCTGACTCCAGGAACAGTCCAGATCCAAATGTCCAGTGTCCATGTCTGAAAACTGATGATTTTAGTGTTGCATTGTGGTGACTGCCAGTAGAACATTTTTTTTTAAATTGAGTGGATCAAACACCATTTTTGTATAATGTCAATATTTTTCAGGTAATGACTTTACAGTGAAATAATATATTTTCGAAGTACTTCTACATGCCCAGTTCTTGTGGTTAATTGCTGAGTCCAACCTGACAGTTCAGGACACAGATTATTATGTTAACTTGAGGAATTCACATAAAATACCTAATCTTGTTAAAAAAAACAAGTTTGTTACAACAGTATCTCTACTGTTGCTAATTGAAATTGGGAAATACAGATTACAAAGGTTCATTTCTGCTCCTGTGTCTATCCTGAAGCCAGCAACATTTACTGCTGCTCTAAATAATGTCACTGCAGAATTGGTCTTGGTTAAAAGGTATTTCTTGTAAAACTGAGGGTTGTTGTCAGTGTAACGAGGGCGCGGGAGCAACACTTCATTTAAAAGAGAAAATTCTTGCTGGCTGTATTGAAAACACTCTGAAATAAGAGTGGGGACCTTGAAGTCATGTTTGGAGTAAAAACATGAAAGACGTCAAATTTTAGAATGAACATGCATGGTTACAAGTGACAGTGTTCAAATCCAATGAGAGCTTTCATTGTTTTCTCCCATTTGTCTTTTTATCTGTTTTGTTTTCAAAAAGAAAAAGAAAACTATTAATAACCAGCTGTCCTTTGTAGAACAGACTTGAGGTTGACATGATGCTGTCTCCCATTGAAAGACAGAATAATGGGACAGTTAGGAGCTGTTAAACTTTACCATATGTTACACATAACAACAGTGTCTTTGAATTTTTACGCCTGTGTAAATTTGTGTGTGTGTTGTGTGGTATGTGTGTCATCTCCACCTGTTATCCTCTCTCTGAGTTTTGACTGTATGCTCAGATTGATTATGGGTATCCCTAATAGTGGGTCACAGCAAAACAAGTTGTGTGTGTTTCAATGTTTACATGTGTGTGTGTGTGTGAAACGTTGCATGTGCACAGTTTTCCTCTGATCCAACCTACACACACACACACACACACACACACACACACACACACACACACACACACACACACACACACACACACACACACACAACACACACAAACAAACACTCTTCCTCCCTCCTCCATGCGTTCTTCCACTTTCAACATCCATCCCTTTCTTATGGAAAAGAGCCAATTAAACTTGTGTCTGTTTGTTTTAAACAAAATGGCTTTTAATTAGCACGATCAAAAAGGCTTCTTTCTGCAGGCCCCAGGATCCACTTTGTAGTTCCCTCTCCAGATCGCACACGGGTTTGATGCCACCTGATAGGACGCCAAGACAATCAGAACACTTTTATAATGAATACAAACACACACACACACATTCACTTTGTCTCCGTCTATCGTTTGTACTCCTAAAGTCTTTTGTTGTATTGTTAAAATGACCCTTCCTTCATGTTGCCCACATCCTCTCAATTCTTCCTGGGCTGCTCCTTTCTTCTCTTTTGTCCTTTCTGTCTCTGATCAGTGTTGTTTTAATGACGTGGTCCAGCATGGCTGCTGGGCATGATCCAGTGTGCCCTCTGTTCCTCTGTGGCTGCAAATTGCTGCTCAGTTTGTTTAATGACGAGTTATTTCTATATAAATACACAGCTCTTAACCCATGTTAAACCTTTGTCAGGGATATCAAGACCCTCGAGTAAGGACATGTCTACATATTTGATATTGAATGCAAATTTTTCTTTTCAATCTCCACACCCTGTTTCATATGCAGTAAAAAACAACAAGTTGCAAGAATATGCAAATTTGGCAATAGGGTCTATCAATTGAAAAACAATAACTACATGTTTCTTGTCCCATAACCATCTTGGGTCGGTTAAGTTTTATGCACAAAGGATTCCGAATGACAGACTGAAGACTGAAAGATTTATTTGGGTTTGAAAGTTCTCGGAAACATCTTGTATAAGGCAAGTACACAAGTCAACAAAGTATACAACATATGTCTAATTCTTTTTAGACATTTAATAAAGAATTGTTACCCTATATCTTTAAATGCTGTGCAGTTTTTATAGCACAACAATGTCAAGCAAAGTTGTGCTTTTAAAAATAGTATTGTTATGTTGTAGAATTGGTTCCTGCATGTAGGTAGAGCTTTGTATGTGCACAGATTGGAACAAAGTCTCACATATTGTATCCCTGTTACCCTGCAAACCAAGCAACAGAGGTTTTGGAGTGTGAGCGTGTGTTTATAGGCTCTACACCTCTGATTATATATGCTTTGTTTATTTTGCCAGATGCTCTCACACTTCAGCCCATATACTGCATATGCTATGAGTGTGTGTGTGTGTGTGTGTGTGTGTGTGTGTGTGTGTGTGTGTGTGTGTGTGTGTGTGTGTGTCTCCCTCTTTGTCTGTGTGTCAGGTGATGTCCACTTTATCGTCGGTCTGTTGCTGACAGTGGCTGCAGGGAGTAAACATGTGACCCAATCAGCTCACTACTGCTCAGCTCAGCATGGCTGCTAATTGACATGTGTGTGTATATATGTGTGTGTGTGTCTGTGCATATTGTTTGTGTGCCTCAGCTGAAATAGTTTCAACTGACAGCTGTCAGGTTGCTTGACTCAATCTCGATCTTCTCCGTCTTGCCTTCTTCCACATATTCGGACATGTACACACACACACACACACTCGCACAGTGAAATGACACATATACAGTGTGCTGATGAAGAGACATATTGACTGAAACTCTATGTACATTATATTATATTTACCTTTAATCACGATGTTCATAAATTTGTTAGTTATCATAAGTCACATTTATAGCTTTTAGTGTGACACAGACCTGCAGCAGTTTATTACTTTTTAGTATATTAAGCTCTTTCTATCTTTCTTTTATTTTAATTTAAATTATTGCACAGCTGGGCTGACCTGTTTGCCCACCCACAACCCGTGGGATTGTACACACATGTAAACTCAGTCTGGGTAAACACAACAGACTTTGTAAAGTTAGTCAATGTTTGGAGCTGGAGGAGACGTTGGTCGCTCTTGGATTGGATTGAAGAGGTTGGCGCGACGTGAATGATAGGGAAACACAGAGGAGCATTAAATAACTGACAGATCTGCAAAAAAATTGAAATAAATAACCTTTCCAGGTCCAAACATGTATGAAAAGACCCAAAAGTTAGTGGAGCTGCACATGGCTCCCTGAGAGTCTTGTCTCCCTTGGGCTGGGGAGCTGTCCGTGGTCCTGTGTCTGTAGCCTGGGATCCTTTATGTTTATCTATCTCAAGCCGTATCGCCCGTGATTTTCAACATGGTTAACTTGTATTGCACGTTCTCTTAATATCATGCAGCCCTACTCCACCAGTTTAAAAAATATTTGACCAAATTTCCAACAGCAGCTGCAACCTGGCACCGTGACATGACTTCTCACTGACGTCAGACTATCTATCCTCCTGCTGTGACTTCTGAAGCAGCAGTGAGAACAGAGAGCTGTGACACTGCAGTATGAGAAGGCATTCACGGATTATTCCCCAGACATGTGTCCGAGCAGGATCTGAGCATTATTAACTGCACAAGTCTGATTTATTGTGCGAGTTAACCCTGACCCTACTCCGCCATCATAGCATCACCTTCTGCACTACACACAAACACACACACACGCACAGAGATTACAACTCTATGAACAGGTCTGATAAATGGACAGAAACAAAGAAACAAAGCACAATGGGGTCCCAATAAACAGACCACGATGATATGTAGGTTTATGTTTGAGACGTGTGTGTGTGTGTGTGTGTGTGTGTAGCCTCACATCCTCTTTACCTACTACAGTAGCGGCCTTATTGTTGATATGAGTAGCACTTAATGTATAGACCCAATTTGCTCTCAGCCGTCCCTCTCTTTACTTTCCCACAGCTCTCCGTCTCCGTCACAGCGAGCACTCGCCTTTATGGGTGCAGGTTTGGTGTTAGTGCACTTAACATGGAGCCCCCTGGTTTCCCTTCATTTCCATATAATTAGATTGTGTGTAAGGCTACTTCCAGTGCATTGATTAAGTGTCAGAGGAGAGGACAGGAGACAAGCATCTCGGGGAGGAAGAGGGACAGGAGGGGGCACGGCACCACAACGACCTGACACACACACACACACACACACACACACACACACACACACACACACACACACACACACACACAAACACACACACACACACACACACACACACACACACACACACACACACACACACACACACACACACACACATATTGGCTACTGAAAAAGTCGCTAACAATAGGATCTGAAAGTGTGTTTGTAATAATGAGCCGTCTCGTGTACAGTGTGACATTGGCCCTTGTTTGTACTCTTTGTTTCCTGTGACAGAATCAGAGCAGAGAGCCTTAGCTTCATGTTTTCTCGGACTGGTCCCCGTTGTCTCTGTTTTAATTTATGTTTCACTGTGGCTCATTCTGACTCCGGTGTTATATGACCGTCCGCTATCCTGTCCTATATAAGGACAAAACTTCCGGACTCAGCGGAGCTACACTGGGGTAATGGATTGTAGTGTTTCCCAAAGCGTATGTCTGGAGGACTCATGAGAACATCACTCCTCCATCTCTCGCTTTGTTTTTATCCCCTTGCATCTCATCCTTATGTGATTTGATGAATTTGTGCAAAGTCAGGAGGTGGAGGATTCAGCATGCGGCTACTTTTGAATGAAAACAAGATAAGTGAGGTTATTGTGTAGCTATGAAGTTTTGTTTATGTTTGCACATTTTTCCAGTGTTGCCATTCTTCACACTTGGAATGGATTACACCAACAACCCAGGACAGATTTCCTCGATACTTAGGATGTAAGGATGGGAAATGGGACAAGAAAGAACCCTTTAAAGTTTAGGGTGGATCCAGGGTTTTTCTTTTTACTTCAACACTATGTTTAGTGATTCGCCAGGAAAAAAATCTTGTATCTTGATTTAAAAATGTATGCATATTTAAAGGGGCTGATGTTTAGGACTATGGAATTTAAGGCAAGTGTTGGTCCTTGGACCTTTTTCTTCACCAGACCTGAAAGAGTTTTGGTACAGGAGAGGTTAGATGCTACCAAAGTGATTCCTATTGTACCTTATGGCCCATAACAGCTGTCGAGTATCATACAATTTCATCACGCAAAAATATTTGATTGTTAATTCAGTTTTAGTATAAGCTACGTGTTCATTTGGGATTTTTATGTTTTCTGCTGAATCTTTAATATTGTTTGGATTTTAGACTTCTTATTGACTTCTTGACTTTTACTGATTATGGTTGTGGTTATTGAGAGATTTTGACTTGTTAGAGGCACTAGATGAAATGTCAGGGACGATCGCCAGACTGGCTGACATTACATTTTTGGAGAGCAACAGGACCCATCTTAAAATGTAATGACAATCTTGCGGGAACAGAGCAACGCTTGCAAGCTATAGCGAACTCGAGCTGCGCTGCTCTAATCATGTGACCTACCTCACTCTTCACAACCCTCCATACTACACCTCCTTCCAAATCGGCCGTGCATTTGAGCCGTGAAGATTTCCCATCTCTCTGCCCAGAATCCAGTGGTAGGCTTTAACAGATCATCACTCCCCATTTTATAAATGTAATCATTGGGGAAGTGATGAAGTTGGAATCAAGACGCCAACCTCGGACTATTTACTGCTGCTGCAATAAACCTTTCAAATTTGGTTTGTCCGCCTGCAGAATAAACAGCAGCAGAAAAAACATAAATGGCGTTATAATTGACTTGAGTGTAGTTGTTTCTCTGGAGCTTTTTTTCTACCACCTCTTACAACGCTGGATCTCTGCTTGTAGAACCAGGTTTGATGGAGAGTGAACGGGATTGAACTTGGCAAGTCAAGTGGGGCAGCTTAAAGCCCCAGCTGAGTTTGGATAACAATCCTATCTGCACACACACACACACACACACACACACACACACACACACACACACACACACACACACACACACACACACACACACACACACACACACACACACACACACACACACACACTGTAGCTGCTCTCTCTGCTAAGTGCTAATTAGCAGAACAAAGCATCTGTTGTTCTTTTAAACACATGACAGTTAAATATTTCATCTCTCCGTCTGTCTCTACCCATCCTCGGCTCCGCTGGAGGAGCAAGAGGAGGCAAGCTGACAGCGCATGCACACACACACACACACACACACACACACACACACACACACACACACACACACACACACACACACACACACACATACCAGATGTAAATGTACACATGCAGGCACAGACATTAATGCACGAGCCAGCATACACAGCAGCAGTCGTGCTGGGACACACACTTACATGCGCCGCCTGCACTCTTATGTGAGCTGACAGCAGCATCAGCGTAATGTGCCGTATTAAAGTGAACAGGACCTTTATTATAAACACCATCCCCCTTAGAGAGAGAGAGAGAGCCAGAGGCGGAGAGCTGGAGGTTTGGTCTGAGGGAGACAGGGCCAATGGCTAAGTGCTTATTACCCTGCCTCCTGTGACATTTACAAATATGTGTTCTTTGTTCTTCCACTGTCTGAGGTGGGGAAGAGGGGGCGATAAAGAGGGTGAGAGGAAGATCACAACCTGGAGAGAAAGGAAAGGTTAAGTGAGTCGAACGATTTGAGGGAGGAAAGAGACATCTGATGCTCGCCGTCTCTCTTCCCCACCCTCGTCTCTCTCCTCTTCGTCTCCCTTCCTCTTCTTCTCTCCGTGTCTGTCTCTCACGGCTTGAAGGAGAAGTGTGGGGGCAGAGCGCTTGTCGTCTTGTTAAACGTCTGGCAGATGACAGAAAAATTAGAGGCAATTCGCTCTTGACAGGTTGTTACTGTGTATGTGTGTGTGTGTGGGTCCCCCCCCCCCTTTTTTTTCTGCTTCAAATGTTTTTTGGCGGTTTGTTTTCAGTCAAGCTGTCTCGTCGGCACAATCAGTGCAACTGGTGCACGCTCGCACACACGCACAAACCAAGAAACACACTCAACACACACACACATGCAAAAACATGTGCAAGTTTGTTTTGTGCGTGTGTGTGTGTTCTCATTGGAGACTGATCTGATTTTGTGTTCTCAGATTGGTGGCAATGGGAGGAGGGAGAGGAGCCGTGTGCTCACAGAGACGTCTTCCCCTTCGCTAATTATCGAGACAGGCTTTGATTGCCTGTTTGGAAACACTTCCTCAAACAGCTGTAATGACCGTGATTACGTGCCGCTGCCGACGCTGTGCAGGCGCCGCGAGGAGTGCGCAGTCGTTTCGTTCAAATATCTGAACGCCACCTTGCGTTCATGTGGGGTTTTTGCTGTCGTGACATTTTGTTATTTTCACATTACGGTGCTGCTTTGTTCGTCGTTCCTTTCTATAATATCGCACCTGCTTTATTGGTCAGCTGTAATAGAGCGAGGGCGATTTGTGAAATTCTGTGCCAACCCAGCTGACCTTGAGGAAAAATTTGCACTTGATTCGTTGTGTCCAAACCCCGACCTCAGCCTGAATACTGGCACATGCAGTGTAAAACAAACATGAAGCGAATGTGACTGAACCCGATCCAAACCCGAATATTCGTTCCAAATTTTGGTCCGAATGAGGCCACGACTTGTAGGGTCCCACTGTAACTACTGGACACATTTCAGTGTTGCTAAGGAAACAAACTAGCAGTAGCATCACCCAGACACAAAAAATGTATGTTTGAATGACTACAGTCAATTGGCCAACATCATGAAATGAGCCACAACTATAGCAGCTATAGATGAGTTCTAGCCGTGTGTACTCCACAGACTGGTATCAAATTTGGGTGAAAAGATTCAATTTGAGCCAAATTTTTGGTTTATAAGGTTTAAAGCCTGAGTGATTTATGGGCTGGCTGATAAAAAATTGGCCGATACGTGCCATTCATAGACAAATCGGTATTCACATTCATGTTTGCTGATATGCAGGGATCTGGAAAGGTTTATTTTCTATTTTAATTTCATCCAGTAGAGAAGTTTTAAATGATCAAACCACACCCAATAATTGTAACTTGGTGTAAAGAGGTTATTAAGGGTTATGTTGCAGTTTATGTCGACACGATTCACCTGGAGGAACCCAAGCTGCCCGACCCTCATTACAGCGTGGAGGCATTTGAAATGAGAACCAAACAACCGCACGGTGCGGCAGCCAGCTTCTCATTAGAAAGAGAGAGAGACAGAAATAATGAGAGAAATGGAGAGAGAGCGAGAATGAAAGCAGTGCGAGGGATCCTTGATTTGATTACTACTGCCTGTTTCTCTTTGTTTGTGTGTATAACTGCATGTTCAAGTGTTAATGTGCATGTGTGTATGTGTGTTTTAGTCTCAGGGATGAGCTGATGAAGAGAGGGGCCATTCGTGTTAAGTGGGGCTCCAGAGAGTGGGTTTGTACGTGTGTGTGTGTATGTGAGAGGGAGGGAGAGAGATGTGTAGAGTCTACAGTGTTTGTGTGCGTTGTGTTCATAACGTAAACAACATGAGTCGGCATGTTTTAAGGTTTATCTGACATTTTTAAAGATGTGGAACACACACACCCTGAAGTGCGTGTGTGTGTGTGTGTGTGTGTCCATGTGTCTCTCTTGTCCTGCTCTTTTTGGACCGTTTTCCATGGTTACACATGTTTTTAAAACGAAAACTTTATTTTACAGGATAACTAATACAGACAATCACTTGGGATATTGGAAATAGCGTCATTAAAACGTTATTATTTTGTACACAATTGCAATTATCAATATAATGTTTACAAAGACTTTTAATGCAGAAAAGATGTGCATTCATGTTTAAATTAACATATTTTTTAAAATCGTAATATTCTTCACGTTTTATATATTTGCTTGTTTTCATAGACATGTCCATGGTGGACACCACCTCTTATGTCAGCTGGGATTGGTTCCATCTCCCCTTTTAAGTCTGTGTGCAGCCAATCAAACAGGGAATCTGTCTGGGATTTTCTTGTGAACCTCCAGTAGCTGGTGCTCTTTCAACTCTCTCTTCAGCTCTTCTATTTATTACTGTGCATCATAACCACCCAGCTCTTGTTCTTCCGACTATAAACAAGGGCTGCAATGTAAATCCCAGGACTTCCTGTCCAACAGAGGAGCTCCCTGCATGATGCTGCATGTTTACAGCAGCAGATGTAAACTCTTCCATGAGTGGGACACGTCAGTCGTAAAACTGACATCAGTGCTGTCTCAGTGGGGAAGAAGGAGCCAGGAGGCACCGCTGCAGTTTGGCCCTGCAGGAGAGGATCGGCTTCACAGCAAACACACAACTGTAACTCACACAGGACAGTATAATTCAGATGCAAAGCATGATTCTCTGTTGAACATGAACATGTGTTACACCTGGGATTAATGTTATCCACCATCCCCCCACTGTATTTCCTCTCATCTCTAATCTGGAGAATAATCCTTTTGTGGAATTAATCTCCTTTAAATAGAGATTGTTACCGTGCTGAGATGCATGTTCCACTTCTGGAGCGAGAGATTTAACTCTGTACATTTTTTTTTCACGCTGAGAAATTTACCCATTAAGTGATTAAATCCAACCACAGGATTGGTCCATTGCCTATAGCCTATAATGACAGCCATGCCAAACTGTAGACATCTGTTTACATTTGAATCAATTGGATGTATTTAGTCTTAACTATGTTGATCTAGTGAAGCTGAGTTTGTCCCAGAGCTTTGATTCCCAGTGTGAGTCTGATAGGGCACAACAGGTCCAGTTATCCAGACTGCTACACTTGATTATCTTTGGCTTTTGTCAGATCTGGTTTTACTTCAATCAAATTATTGTGAGAGTGCATCAAACATATTTTCTCTTCAATCATTAGCAGCATTTAACATGCGCTATTTAAGATTATAGCTTAGAGATAAGCATCGATTGGATATCTCGTATTGTTTGCATTGTCCTGAAAGCAGCACCGGACATCAGCTACTGGATTTGTCCAGCCACGATTCTCCTGTGCTCTCAGAAATGATTTTGTAGACATAAAGGCCTAGAAAGGCCTTTAATCACAGTTCCTCGTGTTCCGTGACTGGTATAGACGCAAGTATTGATTTAAAATGAAAACGTGTCTGTATATTTAGAAAAACATAAAATTGAGTAGCTTAGTAGCTGAATGAAGACATAGCCGGGGTGTAAGAGATTCACTGTTATGATCTGATTTTTAAAATCAAGTTTGCTGCCTCCTGCCTATAATTAATGAGCAGGGGAAAAAAATTAATTACAGATGACTACTAAGGTCTTTATACACAGGGTGTGTATGTGTTTTGCAAAAATATTATTTTGCATAAATATTTTCAACATTGAGCAGCGTTGCAAATTCGCAACTCTTTCAACACTTGCTTAATCGAAAGCTAGAATAGATTTAAACCAGCTCATTCTTTTTGTTGGTACATCTGGTTTTTCAAGGTGGAGAAAGAGAAGAATGTTATTTCTATAGCTCCAAAAAAAATTGTGTAAAGTGATTGGTCGGTGCTTTTATTTCTGGCGTGAAAGCAAAAAAAAAAGAATCCACTTCCTTTCAAAATAAATGAATCCACTTATTTTGCCTGGTAGTTCATTAGTTCATCAGCTCATTTGTTTCTTGATAAAAACCTTGGAGACTCGGAAACGTTATACCTATTGTTATCTAATGGGGCGGAGGATGTTATTTGGCAATGAAAACTTGAAAAAAGGTCAAACTGAAGAAGGTGAAAACATGTCCTTCAGCTGAAAGATGAACCCTGGGAAATCCAACAAAACTAAATCAGAAAAAAAAAAGAGCAGAACTCTCTGCTGCCTCACAGCAAGCTGCCAACTGATCGACCTGCTGATCTGACCCCACGTAGCTGCCACAACAACCAAACAGAGCAACGTAACCAACACAACCAAATAAACTGTCAACATAAACTTGCTGTAAAACAATACAACACACAACTCAAAACCAGATTATCTGCATAATCTAATCGATGATCAAAATTCAAATGAACGAATGTGTAATGTAGGGCGACAGGGCCTAGTGACCAAGGCAGCCTTTTCACACCGATACCTGAACGGTGATATAGTTACTATTATATGCAGCCTAAAAGTTCTAATCATTGTACAGTGTTTGTGTTTAGTCACCTGCTGCAAAGATGAGAACATGGCAAATATTGCATCCGGTTAACATCATTATAGCATTGTGAGCATGTTAGCATGCTAAAATTGGCATTTACAGTTGCAAGCATAGACTTTTGTATGGTTTATTCCTGCTGTTCCTGTCCATGCACGTGGCACAATTTCAGCTGCTCGTGCACCTCCCACCTTTTTACTTCGGAGCCTCTTGCACGTAGGTCCACAGGTCCGTCTCCACAGTTATCTGTGTGACCCCTCAATGAGGTAGCAGAGGATCCCAAGTGACTCAGAATTCCTGGAGGGAGATTACAGAGACTGTTTGTAAAGATGAGCCATTCTGCAGCAAACTACACCTCCACAACTCCTCTTCTTTGCCTTTTTCTGGCTGTGTGGTCTCATTTTTCTCAACGTGCCTGAAATGTTAGGCGTCATGTCAACAAGCATATTAACAGTGGTTTTAAATAGCATCTCATGGTTGACATGATGGCATTTTGACAAAGTCATAAAGACGTTGACTGAACCTCATTGTTTGGAACCACAGGTTTCCACTAATAATTTCTCTCTTGTTCCCAGTATGTTCCCTCCAAATTAGACAATTAAATGCCTTCATAGTATTTGGCCAAAGAAAACCAAGTTGTTGTTGCTGTTTTGGCTAATTTGCTTGGCTGACAGTCAGGTGGGTTCTGGTCTGATTGTCCGCAGTGATAAGTTCAACAGTTGAACCAGCTGAGCTGTCTTGGTGTGAGCCAGCAGGCCCATAATGCAGTCCTTGTCTGTTTAGGGAGGGCAGACCGGGACATCGACCCACACAACCCCCTCACAAATGATAATTCTCTCCCTAATGTTGTCGGTTCACTTGGAACATTTAATCACATTAAAACATTAAGCAGAACATCTGGGACATACGTCCGGTCAGACTCTTCCAGACAGCGGTTTTGTTTCAGAGACAGAGAGAGACAACAAGGCAAACATGTGTCTTTGTCGTTGTCTGTCTCTCAGACAGAGGTGAGAGGAAGGAAAGGAGAGATAGACAGGAAGGGGGAGAGCTGTAATTTAGCCGGCTGACGGAGGAAGTTAGCTCTCTTGGGGGTGTGTGATTGTGACAATCTAAATGAATAGAGCCATCAGTGATTGTGTGTGTTTGTGTGGACATGAGGAGGGATGTGTGCTCGGTGTGTTTTACTCACCCTGTCATATCCAAGTCAGCCTTAAGTGTGTTTATCAACCTTCCTCCTTTCGTTCTGCCTGTCTCAGCTCTGTGTGGGAAAGTGTGTGTGTATATGTGTGTGTGTGTGTGTGTGTTAAATTTGCAACAGGTAGGTGGCAGAATGTGCACAATAAAGCTCATCTTTTCTCTCTTGTGTAGAGCCCGACCTATACAGACTTTGTGGGGCTTGTATTTGCGAGAGAATCATTTCCGTCTCACACACACACACCCACACATACAAACAAATATATATAAATATGTATATACTTTTCTGTTTCCTAAGAACCTTTATTACAAAAACATTAATTAAGGGTTGATATTTTCCAGTTTAATTCAATAAACTTCATTATAAATAACTAAGAAAACCTAAAAACACAAATACCATAAGACCATAAGATATATTGAACTTAAATTAAGAAAATATACTTTTCTGCATTGTTTATTCTCTAAAATAGAAGTTGTTATATCCGTGCATATCTCCAAACATACACGTCTGTGTCTGTGAAAGGTTCATATCGGGAGATTTTATCAACCAACAGATACATCTGTGTGCTGTGTGGTGGACTGATCTATTCGTTCCTTTCTTGCAAGACGACAAAGAAGTCGACAGTGTACTTGGAAGTAAATTCTCAAATGTAGGACTGTGCTATTGCTAAGTATTATCAGCAAATTGTACTTGGAAGTATTACAAGGCGAACTGCAGAATGGCCCCTTTCAGACAATTATAGTTAATCTTGTCAGAATATCATGATCGATCATGTCTTTTCAGTTTGAAAATGTCCTTTAAAAGAAACATGTGTCTATGTGGTGAGCACAAGTAACGACGGTTTTCTTCTTGTGGCAGTAGATGCAAAGTAAAGGGGTCATCAAAACCTTTAGGGCTTTGGTCTTGGAGATTCACAAGAAAGTAAATGCACCAAAATTCAGCCAGCAGTTTTAAATACCCCATCAACTAAGTTTCAGCTAAGTTTGAGGCTTACAGACTGTCCAAAAGTAAAAGGTTTCATGATAATCTGCTGACATTTTGAATTGAGTATTTGTGGACGTTTTAGCCTGATGGTGGTGCTACAGGAGAGGTCAACAAAAACATTAGAAATATCCTCAGGGGAGAATAATTCCCTCCACCTATAATGGAAATGAGGTCAGTGTTCAGACGTACCTGGTCCTGAACCAAAATGTTGTTCTGCAGGAGAACTTTGTAGAGTGGTCATGGCTGTTCTCCAGTTAACCCTCCTCTTCTCCCCTTTTCTCCCTCGCTGTCCTCTTCCACTTTACCTAAAGCAGAAACAGCAAAAACTGTAGAAGTTGTTGTACAAAATAATGAATAACTCACTGTGACTGTGTCAAAAGGGCAAATCTGCAATGGATCCCAGCCTCCACAAATCCATAGTTCATGCTCTCTTAGTGCAGAGCTCGCACTGAAGCCTGCGGTAACTGTGAGTGTGTGTGTGTGTATGTGTGTGTGTGTGTGTGTGTGTGTGTGTGTGTGTGTTGGCCCTTAGCTGTCAAAAGCTAACTCAAATACAAACAGTAAAGTCTGGTGAGTACAAACAAGTTTTTCTCCCAACTGACCCTCTCTACAGTGACTGTCGAGTTTATATCAAAGAGGCATGGGAGCTCAATACCTGACAATAGTGGCGAATTGATCGGGCAACACTATAAACGTTTTTATATCACTATTACCATACATAGTGCTTTGAAGTAACATTTGCTTGTGCATGCATGTGTGCTTTCCAGTTGAAACACTGATATGTCAGGACCAGTAGACCTCATGGGGACCCGGGCCTGATCCTAACTTAATTTCCGAGGTCCCGGTAGAGGTGAGAGGTCAGACGTGAATCGTGGTTACGTTAAGGTTAGAGTCAGGTAGGAATTGGGTTAAACTTAGGTCTGGGATAAAACTCAGCACCCTAGTGCTCCGAGGGGAAAGGGGAATATAACATAAAACTCTTATAAACTCCTTCATCAAAAACATAACTAATTGATTCAAACATAAAAGGAATAAATGAATAAATAAATATAATAATTAAATAAGACCACAGACTCTGGCAGGGCAGTCGGAGGTTTAGTTAATATAAAAATCATCCTGACCTCCAATGAGTCTCCCCTGGTAGTCGAATTAAAAATAGGTGTAATTAATTTGACAATTAAAAATGTATAATAAATCACACTATTGAATAATCATGTAAAATTCTTAATAGGAGAGATGTAATTAAGATAAATGCCAATCGAACCGATTGGGAACAATCTGACAGTAAATTATATCTATATACTATTATATAAAGTGCTTGGGAATGCAAAAGAAGTCTTTGTATTTTTTATTCTATTATGTCATTTCCTGTTTTATCTGAATGTTTGTTCTGAAAAGCACCTTTTAACTTTGGTATTAAAAGGTGCTTTATAAATTAAAGTTTCTTACTGAGCAACAGTAAAAATATAGAGAAATAAGCATGTACAAAAAGTCTGGGAACAGAGGATGACGAATATTCACACATTACTTCATTAAAAATGGACAAAAGTTCCTTAATCCCTCCTAATTCTTACAGATTTTTTTCTGTATTCCTTTATTTTGATGTGGGCACATGATGGTGTTTCACTCTCACACTCCACGTCCCTCCTGGTTTCGTGGTCGGTGAGAAGAGCCATTCAAAGATTTCCTTTCAGCAGTTGCGTTGTTCCCTGGAGTCTGTGTGTGTTTGACTGTTTGAAGAGAAGCATCACAAGACCATTGGTGTGAATATGACTCTGTCTTTGTTTCTGTGACATTCTGTGTCGTTTCTCTGAAGAGTAACTAGCGAAAAATCACATTTTCATGTCTTGTCTTCACCTCCTTCCTCTTCTTTTGAAGGCTGCTCTTTGTGACATCTTTCTTTTGCTTCCCTTTTCTTCTTTAAGAGAGTCCTCTTAACATCTTGTTTATTTTAGGACAGCGTGGCAGAAAGCGGTGTTAGGGTGAAAAGGGTTGGGCAGTGTGATTTTGTTTTTTTGAATATGTGTATTTCGAGTCCACTCAATTGCATGTGTATACGTAACATTTCTTTCATTTAGACGTCTAGTATTGATTCTATGAAAAATTACTAAGCAGAAACATTTGTAGACAGTATATTTGTTAAAATATGCGAGAAGTGTACCAGTTATTTTTATATGATGTGACCCCATGCTTGTGTCACTTGACTCTTGAGTTTCCTTAACTCAATCACCCTTAATTTACTCCTGATTGTATTTACTGTTTGAGTAAATATATGTGACATTCGGTTATTCTTGTACAATAGCCTTCATACATTTTTGACTTAAGATAAACTCTGCTGTGTAATCTAGAGATTTTCTGCTCCTCACAGCTCAGTAAAGTGCATTCAGCTTTTACGCAGGAGCTCTGTGAACATGTGATCTGCCGTCTTCCCTCGCTCGAGGCCAGGACCTCTGCTAGGCGTGAGTAAGCCGTCCAGTGTGCAATTGTGTTGAAGTGGTTGGAAAGCTTTTTGCCTATACGAAGGCTTTTGTTTGGTCTGGACACGGAGAGCCTTTCAGGAGGGTTTCATCAGACAGACAGTTAATTACACCACCTATGTTGTGGTTGCTGGTGGTACTTATGAGAACGGATGGTGCCAGTCCACAGTTCTCTGCTGAGTCACATCTGAAGCTAATTTAAGGCACCAAAAGAGCTATTACCCCAGATGGTGATTCAAATTAAATATCAATTAGCTGGGCAACAGGATTTGGGGATCACATTTATTGATATCAGTCCACTAAATATGCTTTAACATTAAGATTTTGATCAGGATTAAAACTAATTATTTCCTGGAAAAAATGATACAATCTCCCAAACCTCCCTCACACTGTTTACATCACAGTAGCTTGTTCAACTTCCTTTTAACTCTTCTTTTGTACTGCAAAATTACATATTCAAAAGAGTGGCTATCATGGAAAATTCCCCTCATGTCCTTAAAATGACTTAAATGTAACTCTCCTTCCTCATTTCATGACTGGGTTCTATGAATACACTATTAACCCCTGTTCCCAGTCTTCCCCACCCTCACAGCGCCACCTGCAGTTCAGGAGCCTTCTCCAGCTACTGTTATATCAGATCCGGACATTGGGTTCTTTCTTGGCCCATTTTTAATCCCAAATTTCGTGAAAATGTACAGTAGCTGAACCCAACGATCAGACAGAGGTCAAATCTCAACCTCCTTGGTGAAGGTAATGATAACCTGTAACCCAATAGTGAGTTGGTGCCTCTACTCTACATGGAAGCTATGATATGCCACAAAGAAAGACAATTTACCGGCAAGAAAACCATGGCTACTGTGTGGTGAAGATTACACGTCTAAATCGACTTATTTTAAGATTATAGTCATGTTTTGTAATAAGAGGAAGAATACGACCATTTCAGATCAGTGACACAAACTGTGGTCTCCCGTGTGAACGTCAGGACAGTTCTCCTGCGACGCTCCCGTCAACTAACAGGAACAGCTTGTGCATTTGGCCTTATATGCGTCACACACACAAATAGAATACCACGACACAGAGATGGAACGTCCGCACCAGATTTGAAGTCTAAAATACAAAATAGTCTTTTGTGAAATAGTGCTCGAAGAGTTTTACAATCATTGACTACTGTTGCAGCAAAATAAATGCAACAAACTGCAGCCATTTCCTACAAACTCCAACAGCCAGAGTGAAATATCACAGAATGCGTCTGAATATCTGATTCACTTCCCTTTATGCCCAGAAATAACCATGGTATGAACTCACTCAAAGCAAAATGACCTTGCTGTCAATTCCACTGTATTGTACAGAAAGTGTTTGTGCTACATGTTCCATTTTTAGTCCAGTAGCTTCTGACGCATTCAGACCATACACACGTGCAGCGATGGAACATTTTTTGGGTGTGTGTGCTTTCAGTAAGAGGTGTTTGTGTGTTTTGGTTCTGGTCATTTTGATAGTTGTAATAGTGCTTGCACAAGCACGAGAGCAGCTGTGCACTGAAGTCTGGTCATCTTCCTTAAGCTGCAGGTGAAAAACACAAATGTTGCTCAAAACTTTTTCCTGCCAGCCCTCTAGTAAAATGGAAAATGTCCTAGTGAGCTCATGTGAGTGAACAGCAGGAAAATGTTGTTGACACCAAGTTTCTAAAATGCAATTGATGCACAACTGAAAAAAAATGTATATCCCAGGATGAAAGATACAGAGAAGAGATGCAGACAAAAATGCCATCTTGGAAACACAAGTAATTTATCTAGAGCTTTAAGTGCTAAGGGCCAATGTGCTTTAAACAAGTTTTTATTTATGTATTTACCTGCGTCCTGCACACTCCACCCATCACCTGAATATTCTGGACATTTTCCTGTTGTTGTGTATGCATCCGACCTGGAAAACTTTTCATGTATGAAAGACAAACTCCAAGGCTCAAGACTGTACTGAGCCCGAACTAGAATCACATCCTGAAAGTAAAAAAATCTATCCCCACAGACCAAGTTTATCCCGTTTCCTTCAGTACATGACTCAGTGAAAGCTCCGACATGACACAGCAGTTTTCTGCAGGACCCCAGTTCACTGATTCCAGCAAGTTTTATATTCGCCAGGTGACGCAGACTGTTGGGATGAATCAGCCATTCTGGCAGAAAGATCTGATCTAAGGTTAGTTATCAGCCCTCCTACATGCGGTACACATGAGTCAATCGGGCGAAGGCTGATCCCAGATCTGAGCCAGGAGGGGTCTGAGTGCTCCTAAACAGGAAGTGGATGAGATCAAATGAACAAATAAGATTGCGGTACAGGGAGACTAAACATCATCACCACACAGGAAGGAAGTAGCTATGTCTAAATTACATAGACTACCATGACTGTGTGTGTGTGTGTGTGTGACTGAGAGAGACCAGCGTTTACATCCCACATCCAAATATTTACTTCTGTGCAACTGCCACCCTCTAACACAAAGCTATGATCAGGCAGAGAGGGGTGTGTATCATGTGTGTTTGTCTGGCGGCCTACAAACTGTGTGTATGTTTAAATGTGTGTGTGTGTGTGTGTGTGTGTGTCTGTGGCGGGAGGGGTATGACTGGAGGTTCTGCATGGACCACCTTGGTGAACAATGGCTCTTTTATTCCACCTAAGTGTTTGACTGGACTCCGTGTCTCAACAATCACACACACATGCACAGACACACACAAGCAGCCAGACAGGAAACACTCATATCCCCCTACATGTACTACACAGTGGCTTCACACACATTATTTCACAAACTCTTCGGGGGTCAGTTTTCGCATTGACTAGACATATGTGTGTGTGTGTGTGTGTGTGTGTGTGTGTGTGTGTTTAAGTCAGGTAATTTGTCCGACTGGTCTGCAGCTTCAGACAGTGTGGAATGTGGAAACGGTGGTTGGTTACACTCCAGGTTTGAGGGGGCAGGGCAAAGAAATCCAGTCTGAGCAGAATCTTAGAAAAGTACTGACAAGTCTTATTTGACACACGTTATGATGTTGTTTTGTGTTTCTTCTTAATTGAACACTGTAAACGGTGGCGAACAATCACACTTAGACAGGAGAGTGCAATATAACTAAGGTAGTAATTAGTGATGAAATTACGAAAAGAGGGCAACAATGGCAATGGCCTTTTTCACTTAAAACGTACACATTCCCTGACACAAACTCCGGAGGATGTCCCCGCAATCGGGTCTGGACTTTCTCTGGAGCGAGGCAGCAGGAGGTTCCCGCTTAGACGGGTTCATATCAGCACAGAAATATCTGGTGAGTTCAGGTGAGAGCTGGTGCAGAACAACAACTACCCTAAAATCACAAAAAAACTTTTTTTTACATGTGTATTCTGAACTTTTCAGTTTGACCCACGTCCCATCCACTAACATGGAGGAGGTGATCGAGATGCCTTGGCTTCACTTTCAGGGAGCTGTCATGTTGTCTATCTTTAGATGCAGTCTATGTTCAAATCATGCACTGTTAGACTGTTTATGGGCTTAAAAACAATAGATTGCATTTTGTTTCCGTCAGTAAGAGATCCAATCCAAATACTACATCTAATTCTTTGACTTATAAGCAGTTTCAATGCTCATCCATTTATTCATTTATTATTCAGCTATTGTTCCACTTCAATATCACACTCATCACTTAATACACTCTAGTCATCATTAAGAGTTAAGGTGCCATCCTGTAGGACCATTTCCTCCAGGCCGCAGTGTCTGAGGACAGCATGAACGAGGTATGCTCCTTGTATGCGGGCAAAGCTGTTGCTGTGTGTGTCCATTTGTGTCTTTATCTTTTCACTCCATCCTCGACACGTCTCTCCCAGTGTGAGCTCATTGTTACCGAAGCAGCGCGCCCTGTGAACCTGCGTGTTGTGCATATCCCTCTGTCCTGCCCCCGAAACAGATGATCACTATAGGTTTGCCATCTGCAACTGTCCCAATCCCTCTTCTTGATTGCACTGAGCTCCCCACGGCCAGATGTTTCATCACTATTATGGCATTAGAGCTGAGCTCAATAGGCAGATGTGTGTCGCTCTCGACTGATTGTTGTCATGATAGAGAATTCTGATTACCTTCCACTGATTAGGCCAATGGGCCGCTAATCCTCCTGCAGCCGCCATAGAGCCAGCGTGTCAGCTCTGCCCTGCACCCCTGAGAACTGGAGCAGGTTATACAACTGATACACACGCACGTACACAGACACACACACACACACACACACACTCTCACACGCACACACACACACACACAGGTATACACAACGGCAGCAAATGCTCAGAACAAACAGACAGAAGATTGAAATAGTGGTAACACTGATATTTGCATATACAAGATACATGCAGGTAAATAGGCACTGCTTTGCCAAGTTGATAGCAGGAGGACACACACGCACACACACACACACACACACACACACACACACACACACACACACGCACACACACACACAGTAGATACGGATCCGATGTCAGGGTTTATAACGTGAGCTTGGCCCCTCATCCCAAATGTCTTGTTTATCTGATCCTTATTAAAGACCCAGTGACAATGGAACAGATGGGACTGCCTTTTGTCCTGCGAGTGCACATAGGGGACACACACACACACACATGCATATATAGTTATATATATATCCATGTAGGCTCCCTCTGTCCTGCTCTTTCTCAATCTCTCAGTGGGCCGTGTGAGTCGGGTTGAGGTTGTGTGATTGTGTTTAGCCAAGCAGAGTGATTGTGCTCTACAGGGGAGCCAGTCTGCTCTCACCATGGCAGACGGACAACACACACACACACACACACACACACACACACACACACACACACACACACACACACACACACACACAGGCTGACAAACACTGCTGCTGCTGCAACTCCAGCACAATTGTTTTTTGATATCGCTCACTATTCCTGTCGTCCTGAACTCAACTGAGGTGAAATGAATTTGTCAGGTTTACATGTGTCACAAAAATGAATGCAAGTAGCAACCTGCAGCAGAAGTCCAGTTTAATCAACACTCAGGCCAAAGGTGGTTCAGCATCACTTTATTTACCTTAAGCTCAATCTTTATGCTTCCACAAGATGCAATTGTTTTCATCAGTTCATTACGTCCTTCCAAGTTGCACCCCAAGTAAAATGTGTTTGTAACTTTGGCACATCCAGGCTTCTGTGTGCTCACGTTTTCTTTTAGAGCATGTATGTTATGCGCAACAAATGGGAAGACGTGGCTGCTGTGTTTCCCTTTTAGTATCCACACTTCACAAATGGAAAACCTGTACTTCCACACCATCATCTTGACGGTTACCCTCTTTCCCACGTACAGTATATTGTTTTTAAGCACATTATCATCATAATCATAATCTATAATACCACCTCTTATCTCGAACCAGATCTCTCATGAATCCTCTTCTGTTAATCTGAATAGATGAAGAACTTTAATACAACTTAGGACTCTTATCTAAACAATTGATATGTATGATGGAAAATATGACTGGAAGGATAAATGAATACTTAACATTAAAGCTGTTTTCAGACATGAACTCTATAAAATGGGAGAAAAACTGGGTGTGGACATTTTCTGGAGTTTGTCTTCCACATATGAAGAACGCAGCAGGAGAATGTTCAGGTGAGTCGTGTTCACAGCAGGAAAATATCCAACTTTTAGGCGAGGGGTGGTATAGAGCATGCAGGAGGCAGGACATGGCGTACAATTCTCCTGTGGGAATCACAGTGTTTTGTTTACAGCACATATATACAGGGGTCGAGATTTGAAGCTCTGAGATCCTGTTGTCTTTTCAAGTAGAACAATTTCCGTTGACGTCCTCTACATTCATTTTGTATAAGATATTTGTCTTATTCCAGTTTTATATCCCTGCATGTTAGAAACCTCATCTCTTCGCTCGCTATGAATGTTCTTGATATTCTATTCTCACATGACATTTTTCTGGGCATTTTACCATCAGGCTGGCAAGAAAGGTTTGGGTAAATGTCCGGAGAAAACTGAGTCGGATATTAGCGTTGTCACACACACCCCCTTAGTAGATTTCAGGATAATGTCCAGGCTTCAGTGCATGTGTTAAAGCAGCTGATTTGAGATGGTTATTACAAGTGCAGAATAACTTTATACATTTTTTATTCGCTGATAATTGGATACATTTTGATCCTTTCTGATCCCTTTATAGTTGTTCAACTTGCTGCATCTGTATAACAAAGTGTTCATGGCTGGTTAAGAATTCAAACCATGAAGTAAAACTCAATGAAGGACTTGCTGAGCTTGACCCACTGCTAATTTCTGTTCATCTGTAGTTTCAGTGCAACTGTGTGTTTGCTCCTCCTTTGCTCTCAGTTGAGAGAGAGAGAGAGAGAGAGAGAGAGAGAGAGAGAGAGAGAGAGAGAGAGAGAGAGAGAGAGAGAGAGAGAGAGAGAGAGAGAGACTGCTGTGCCATCTCTCCCTCAGGCCTGCCTCTATGTACAAATGCTGCCCTGCTCAGTGTGTGTGTGTGTGTGTCTTCCACATGTGCCTTTGTATATTCACATGCAAATGTGTTGCAAGTTAATATTTAACCTGTGCAAACTTTAGGTGTAATACTGTGTGTATTGTACACGTTACAACATGCATGTTTGTGTCTTCTGAGCTGAGTTTGGGTGTACTTTATGCATATGTATGTGTTCTTGTCTCAGGTTGCGTTAGTGTGTTCTCTGCTGGTGTGTGCCTAAGTGGCTATTGTGCAGACGGGGGGGAAGAGAGGGAGAGCGGCTCGCAGCGGCATAAAGCCACCAGTCGGAGCTCCGCGGCTCCACCAGCCAGGCCCCACTCTGCATGCACCTGGCGTCCCCTCACACACACACACCACCGTTATTAATTGCTAATACATATTTATGTGGCACAAATTTGCCATTTGTTTATGCATAAAATTATCAATTGCACGGGGCGCTTAGCCAGAGAAAACGCTGACCTTTTCAAAGAGTAATAAATGGAACTGTGTGTCTGTGCGAGTGTGTTTATCTAATGGCTGATGTTAAAGAGGGAGGTATTGGGTTATAGCAAAGGGAGGAGTGTGGCTGGTGTTTTTTTTGTGTTGTTTTTTTGCGGCTGGACGTGGCAGAAAGGCAACTGAGGCCTGCCAAGAGGAGATCCACTGATCTGGATGTTTACCCACAATTTGTTTTTCACACAGGCAGCGAGCTGTCTTTGTCCTCGGCTTCATTAGCGGTGTCCGTGTCCGCAGTGTCTGTACTGAGTGTGCCCTTGTGTGTGTGTGTGTGTGTGTGTGTGGATGAATTTTGTGTATGAAAGTATATCTTTGGGTTTGGTTTTTACGTTTGACAAATGTGCTCAAGTGTGAGCAAGTGTAAAGAAGGTGTAGGAACCTGACTCCCTAATGCAGGTAAACCACAGCCAGAGATTCAGTCTTCTACAGAACAAGTGGTGCAGCTCCTTCTGTTCTTCTTCACAATGAAAAGACGCACAACACACAAAACAAACAGCAACATTAACCGGTGCATTTTCCAAATCTGGGAGGACAAGGACAGGTGTTTTAACTTTTTCCCCCAAAAAGCACGAGTTCTGGTGCCAGAGGAAATAATTAATTCTGCTCTGCATGTTTCACACAGAAGAAGGAACAATTGTGTTTCATTATTCAGTGCTGAGCTGACCTACACATCTGTGCTTACACTTTGCTTCTTCTCTGAATGTAGTGCTACTTTTGTCTCTTCTTATCTCTTTGTGTTTTTATTCCTTGTTCCTTCTCTCATACAGTAAGTTCCCATCTCTCACTGATTTTTCTTTTGTTTGTTCTCCGCTTTGTTCTCCACACTCTCAGGCTCTCTGATGATCCCGCCTGCTCCACACTTCTTCCTCTTCTTTGTTCTTTCCATCTCTCAAGTGCCGTTTCATCTGTTGGATCTTCATGCACGTGTTTGTGTGAGTCTCTGTGTGTCTGCATGTGTATCACAATGTTATTATCAATCTCCGAGAGTGAAATCGTTCCATCTCTGTGTGCTTGTCTTCACCAGCCTTGGCTGCCCTCTGATGGGTCGGATCCTTGTAGGTCAGCTGCAATTTCATACCACGCACAAACACACACACACACCAGCTTTAAACTAAGGCAAACAAATACACATTGATTTTGGTTGAGTGACACTGACAGTCTCTCTGTAACACTAACATGGACACTTCCCCTCCGTGGAACTCCGCTTTCATGCGGCCTCCATGAGGTCACACACGGGGCTCAAGTCAGTTGCCATGACTACACAGTCAGCATCCAGCCAATCGGCATTCTCAGCTGGCCTCTACGGGGCAGGTGGGCAGCCAGCGAGCATCATATCTGTACATCTGACATGGAGCGTATAGGGTGTGTGTTGTTTGTGATTGTGTGTGTAAAGGAGGGGGGATTAGTGCAGGGGCCTTTCATGTGTCTTGTGAGGTACACAAACAACAGTTTTTGTTTTTCAAATGCAGGAAAACATTGCACAAGAGGACGTCTCCCTGAAGTGGGGGGAACAGTTGAAAACTGCACTTCAACTTCTGCATTTTATTTAAGGCGAACACAAAGAGAGAGGGGAGAGGACTATGAGGAAGAGGAAGAAGGGAAATCTAATTCTAAATTTCCTTCCACAAATATTCCTCTCTTTAAATACTATTCAAAGTGCCAGAGGTTGCTAAGGAAAACATGCCAGGAAACTCTCTTCTTGAGAAACCGGATTCACAGAAACGGAACAGGAAGCTCCATCGGAACTAAGACTGACAACTAACTTAATTATAGAAGTAAATAAAAAAGGAACAAAACCTCCTCAATGGCCGTGACATCAGACAATGTAAAACATGAGGAGAGTCTGAGCCTGACTGGTTTGGAGGGGTCAGATGGGCAGTCGTACTTTGCACAATGAAGGATTTACTGAAAGTCACATTTAGTGGTAATACTCCGATTCTTGCTTTTTCTAGATTCTAACTGTTCCTTTCAAAGGTGCAATTATATTTAGCACCAAGTGTTGGTGTCTGTTAATATTTTGTATACTCATTCCAGAAATCTCTGTCTGTGTGTTGGTCTGTATGTGGAACTCAAAAAAAAACATTCATCTTATCGGCTTCACACTTGGCCTCTGTGTTTTAAGGCGCCCAAGGAGTCATATGTTGAGTTTGAAGTGAATTGGACACGTGATAGGTTCAATATTTATAAACTTTGAATAAACAGTTGACCGGCGCTCTGTAGCAGTGGCAGCTGCGACTCATCAATGAAAGTGCAGTCTGCAAAAACATCTGATTCTCCTGTTCGGGGTTTTGCATACCGAGTCCAGCTTCATTGAATTTGATGAAACAGGTGAGCAGCTCTTTGTGCAGAGTCCTGCAGCCGGTCTTTACTTTACTTACTTTACTTACTTTACTTGAACAGCTCAATTTCTCCAGGTTACTTTTAAAGTTTCAGGAAAAAAATTGAAACCCCCCAAAAAATCAGACTTTTCCCAATTAAAGAGATAAAAAACAGTTTTCAATTGTATAACTGAGAGGCTACATTTAGTTAGTATGCTAGCTAAGATTGTCAGTAAGTATAAGTTGGATTATGATGTGTGCAGTATAGGGACCAACACTCTGATCGTGTTTTTGGTACAGTGAGGTTTTGGGAAACATTTACAAGATGAAAGCCAACAGTTCATTTTGTCATTTGGTCCACTCATGAAATTAATGTTGCTCAATCTTATAAGATTTCAAAGATTAGAAGGGGTTCAAATGAAAAGCCTGCTGGCAGTGTTGATGCTGCCCTTTATTTTATGTGGGGCAACTGGATGCAAGGAGTGATGGGACATTTTATATTTTAAGAGTGACATTGTGGCAGTGACACGCTCTGGCTCAAAGCCCGGGACAGTCTGTCTTAATAAGCTAAATTGAACCATCCAAGGGTGTAAAGTGAATGCACCTTTAGTTATGGCATTGTCTACAGGCCTGATGAGTGGACGCTGAGTGGTTGTTCAATCTTTTTGCACGGCCATGCAAAGCATAACAGTTGTACACGTATCATCATGTGTATTGTTTCCTCTTCGTAGGAATCAAATATCTGCTGCTGCTCAGATGCTCAGATGCTCTTTGAATGTTGTTATATTCCCTGTTGCTTCCAGTGCAGGGGGTTGAACTAGTGCATGACCTGGAAACTGGCAGCGCGGGAGGGGTGAGAGGGTAGAAAAGGTAAATGCTCAAACGAAGAAACGGCATATGGAGGGTAGGAAGAGTGGGGTTGTTTGTTTGGGAAATGAAAGCTAAGGGGGATAGGGACAGCTAAGGACAGCTGACACAAAAGAGACACATGGAGTGTAAACTTTTGAAACACCAAATCTACAGTATTTTGTGTTTGTGATGAAATACCTCCGTTTTTGTTTCATTGTCTTTGCTAAATATTGCTGCACGCTAGAGGATAATAATACCTCAGAGTTGTTGATGTACATTAAGGCCATAAGAAAACTGAAGAAAGAGAAGAAATGGGTCACTGTGAAATGGGTTAGTTTCCCACAAACGGCAAGTGTGTGGTCTGGCGATCTGGTCAGATCGTCCAGTATGTGTGTTCTGAAGTTAATAAGATAAAAAGTCGATCAGGAGTTGAAAATCCTCCAGTGTGCAGCACACCTAAGATGCTTCAATTCATGTAAGGCTATATCCACATCTACATTTTACCTTTGAATGCACTGTCGCTTTGTTTATGTCTGCCGCCACATTACAGAGTTTTCGAGCACCTAAAAAGGAGAAGTTTAGCTCTGTTTTAATTTGAAAACTCTAACACTATTACATCGCCCCTAGCCTTCACTATCTGTTTGGCTCTTTTCAATTAGGACTTGACTACATACCCGTGGCAAAGGCAAAACGTCGTAAATCAGAAACAGTTCCAAGCTGTTGAAGGTCCAAGAAATCACTTCTCTTACTTTTCCCCGTTGCTGTCACCCGTTCATAGTATTTTCTGTAATTCAAGCCCCTGTTACGGAATGCAAAAACGTGTTCTAATGCAGCCGTAGTCAAGTAATATTTATGGTTTTAAGCTACTGATAGCGAAGCATTAGAGCTGATAGACAGGCAGCAGGAAAAGTTGCCTGTCACACAGACAGGCAGATAAGTTGACAGACAGACAGTGAGGTGTGAGTTAGGTCAGTGTAGTTGGGACATATGGCTCCTGCCAGCCCAGAGACTCAGTACTGAGGGACCACGAGGACAGAATAGAACAGGAAAGACCCACATGCCATCTGGACGAGGGACAAAGAGCGGGAGATGACATGAGAAGTGTGTGTGTCTGTTTGTGTGTATGACGGAGAGAAAGCAAGGGCAAGCACAACCCAGAAACAAAGTCAGGCCAGTTGAGAGCACTGGTTTCAGTCCTTAGCCTGCTGACAAACACACACACACACACACACACACACACACACACTCACCTACACACACACAAGTTCGGCCTGTATCATTGATTACAAGGCCAAAACACCTAATGGTAAGTTATGTCCATAAGGTGCATAACATCCGCTGGTATCCACTAACACCTGCAAACATCTACTGGTAGTTGGTAACCTAAATTGTGCAGAAGACCTTCAAACGTTCAAGGGTTATTGAACGTATATATATATATATATATATATATATATATATATATATATATATATATTAAAAAAAAAAGATCAGACAGAAAATAACCTTGGATAGCTCACCCAGTGTCACCTTCTTCTTGAGGCTGTGAGGAAGCTGAAGGTACAGTATTAAGATATTTAAATTGCCTTTTTATTTCAACATTAAACCTGTATATCTTTAGGTTTTAAAAATGTTGGCCAAACAACATTAAAATAATGTTACTTTACATTATATAACATTTAAATAATGCTTTTGTACAAAGCGACTTCCAATAAGTTAATTCAACCATGGGGGAACAAACCCAGAAAGAAGCAGCAAGAAGCAGGTAAGTACATTAGCTTAAAAAAGCCAAACTACAGAATGCTACATGTAAGTGCAACATATAAGTGCAACATATATTACATTTACACTATGTACACTTGTCTTTCATCCATGTTCATTTGCGTTCGAACGCTCTCTTTACAACCCTTCTAAAAAACGTCCTCATCCTCTTCAGAGTCTCCTCATAGACCTGCGCTTCCTTTTCTGAATCATGTACTTCTGGGCTCTCAGCTGATTCCTCTATAGTTGAGCGATCGACATCAGTGTCTGCAGCTGTAGCCTCATTGCATGGTTGATCTGTGGGTTCAAACCCGTCACTGGATAGAACTGCTGGATCTTCCTCAGCCCCTACATTTGACTTGTCCTCCAAGTCTAACACGGCCATTTTGGCCAGACATTCTCTTAGACTTAATAAAACAAAAATCATGGGATAAGTCAGTGAACAATCAATCTACAACTCATTCCGTTAATACAACTATAACTGACACCAGCTACTTACTATGGGTTTTCGATGTTATCCTTCAGGTGGACCATTGTAAGAAAGGGGTGTGAGAGACCACTCTGTGGCGTGATCCTATACCTTGCGTCAGTGTGTAGGAGGCATTTGAGGAGGCTGACAAACGCTCTCCTGTCCTGGAGCTCAATGGATCTATGGTTCACTGGGTGAAGCTGGATTTAAAACAGAGTAGGTGACAGTTAATTTACTTCCTGTCTCTCAACAACAGAGAAAATTAGTACTTATTCTTTCTTTTGTAATGAAAGGACTACTTACTGTGATCAGGTCATCCAGGCGGCTAATTTGACCCACCCATTTCTTGGTCTGGATGCCAGTCCCACGTTCGTACTCAACTGGGATCTACAGGAACATAACATGTTGGTCAGATACTAATGTGTTCGACTTTTTAAAAAGAGCTATAACTGAACATGGTTTTAAATACCTTTATCGACCACCCTGGGTTGCACCAGTGCTTGTCCTTAATGAAATATTTGGAGGTGTGTCTTCCAGCCTTCAAGAGGTGGTGAGGTGGCTGACCCAGCATGTCTACAATCCCTCTCATCTGGAGTGAGAATAAAAAGAATCACATCAGCCGATATCCTACATCAAGTCCCCTGTTGGGTTTGGACATGTTTTTGTGACAGAATATACCAGTCTTTGCAATTATGTCTGCACATATTTGAATACTTACTCCCTGGTACTCGCAGTCGACCGCGAACGGGTGATTGGCGATATAGAGGGCGAGCAGCAAGCAGCCAAGACCCCACATATCAATCTTCTCTGTGACAGGGAGGCCCAGGGTGACTTCAGGTGCCCTGTGAGTAAAAACAAGAACCAAAAGAGCTACTGAGTACAAAGTCAAATTCACCATGTGTTGATTGACACCATTTCTGCCTGATTTTTTAGAACGCAATCACACAAGTGCAGACATGTTCAAGGATGAGGTTGTCACATTGATCCTACCTGTAACCCCTGGGCTGGGTTTTCTTGCCATGCATGTTCTCTGAGATCTTGAAGGACAAACCAAAATCAATGAGCTTCACCCTGAAGGGCTTAACCAGGTGGTTCACCAGCATCACATTGTCTAGTTTGAGGTCTGCATGGACAACCCCAATGCTCTTCAGAGCATCAAAAGCTGTCAGCAACTGCAGAAACAAAGGAAACAATGTAAAATGTTTGTTACAGATCTATAAGATACACAGGTATGTTACCACTTGATGATAGAATGACCTTCACCTGATGTGCTATGGGGCGAATCTCATGCAGAGTCAGGGGACACCACTGTTGTTTTATAAGCAGCTGGTACAGGCTCATGTCCAGCCGCTCAAACACCAGACAGGTTTTTCCGTTATCCTTAAACCTCTCTATGCAGTGGACCATATTCTTTGTGGTGGGGTTAAGCACGCTCACGGCCTCAAGCATCCTCATCTGTGGAAGAAAGAGGAAACATGATATAGGAGGAGTAGGTAACACAGCATGGTATCAGCAGTTCGTTTAATAGGCAAGTTACGAGAAAGAAAACGCGAAAAATAATGAGAATGAGATTACTTACCTCTCTTGGAGCACAAGTGTCATTTTTTAGGATCTTGAGGGCTACTTCTTGGGACGTGTTCAAATTTGCAGCCTTGACAACTTTGCCAAAGGTCCCTTCTCCGCACACTTTATTGATGAGGTAGCGGTTGGTACCGCTGCACAGTATTCTGCTCTGTAACTCCTCAGAATCTCCGGCCTTCATCTGTACATCTGTGACCAAGAAGAACATTTGAAGATTACAACATGGAGTCAAAGGGGGCAGAGTGAAAGGCGACTGACGTTGATGCCTGCGCTTCAAGCCCAACATTCAGTGCTTCACATCCTCCTCTTGCACCCAGTTCCAGGCCACCCTGAACACACAAATCATCGACCCCAGACATGCTTGCTCCCTGAACTTTAAACAACACATTCTGTTTCTTCATCTCTCTCTCATCTGAAAATGTTTTCTTTACCTTATGGATTATGCATCATTTTGACATCGTTCAACAACTGCTGCTTTGCCAGAAACCTTAGATACTTAGACTTAAAGCATTATTAGTACTGTATTTGAGTAAATGTACTTATTTACTCCCCATCACTGTGTGTTGAGATATACATACCAGGTTTATCTGCTGTCAAGCAGCAGGCGGAAAAATGAGATTAATGTCTTTGCTGATGTTTCTCTTCTGTGTATCCTTTCTTGTTTTAAACAAGCTGTGGTTTGCAGCAGATAGTGAAGAATTCAAAGTCGGTGGTGAGATGTCTCAACAAAGTGGGGTGTTCGTATGAAATGGTTACTTTAGAGATTGAAGTGGAATTGGACCAAATTACAGATTATAGGACAATGAACCCAACATCAAAGATGTGTCACCAATGATTCCTCTGGACATCAAAGACTTATGTGTGTTCTTCTTTGATCAACAGGCAGACTGTTAATGCCACACAAACACAATCAACCATACTGAAAAAAACATTCCTATGAACAGCCTTACATGCACAAACTTAGAGATACAAACTAATGTGTCTTCATGTTCCAGAGCGGCCATCCAGAAAGTGGTGTCCTCAAATCAGATTGTGTTTCTGTGTGTGTCCATGCGTGGATGTGTGTGTGCATGTGCTTTTTTTCTCCTCTGTCAGACACCACTGGAGTGGCATCCTTCAGCAGGGCTATCTATTGTCAGACATATGGGCTCTGCTCATCTGCTCTGTCCAGGAAATGAGGCCAAGCGGCCTCAGAATGGAGCCCCTGGGTTCCATGCATTTTCCATCCAGTCCAGTTGTCTTTAATGTAGCGGAGTGAAACTTGGGTTCTTGTGGGGCCTCCGCTAACCGGGTCACTGGGCCCAGCACTGGGTCACTTTCCTGCACAACATCTGGGTCAGCAGCAGAAGTTGGGAGAGCAGATTTTTACCATGACTGAATATGACAGACAGTAGCTCACCAACACACTTTTGCCTCTATTTTTTTTCTTTTTGGTTTCCATTCATTTCTGTGCTTTAGTCTCCTAATACTTACATATATATATATATATATATATGTATATTTTAGGAAAACTCCTACTTTCATGAAATCCAGAGGTATCTAGAATGGGACAGCACATACCTAAATATAAATGTTTTTTTATTTCATCCATTAGTTATTCCCTGGACAGTTGATTGAAACCTCACTAAAGCTGACATGTTATAAAAACCCTGAATCTATACAATGTTAAAGAAAACTAGAATCCAGTCATGCAATCGGAAATTCAATGGGCTCTTCCTTGGTCCACTCTTCCAGCAGGTTTTTATGGAAGTTCATTCAGTAAGTTTTATGTTAACCTGCTGACAAACAACACAAACAAACAAACTGATGAGTGAAACCATAATCTTCTTGGTGGAGGTAAGTATTCTTCTAAGGAGACGTAACTGCTAAATCAAGCATGCTTTGTATACAATTTGCCAAGTAAGATTGTTGTTCTGTCACTTCAAATATTACATATATTACATTCACTCGAAGTACCCCCACAAAAAAAATCTAAATTATTTACAAAATTAACTTTTGAAAATAGAACCCCCCCCCCACAAAAAATAAAATGTGATAACAAAAAACTGAGAAGATTGCAAACAACCACACAGTTAAATTTAAAACACTTTATTTGAATTCTTTGTCAAAATACTTATTTCATCTTTATTGTGCATGTATGTATGTACAGACAGTGATGAGAGGAGGGTCCGTATGCGTCTGTTTAATACAGTCACAAATAGTTAAATGATATCAGCTAATCTGAGGGAATGATGATTGGCTTTAAAATTTGTTAAAAGGTAATATATATATGTCCGTGCCTGAGATTCCACTTATAGAATTAGATAATGTCCGTAGTTATGACTACTTATTACTTAAACCTATTATCAAAGACTTGGGGGCATTGGCCTCCACCTGGGGGTTCCGCTTCTTATTATTGTGTGTGTGACACAGTGTGGGTGGGTCGGTGTGTTTACAGGCTTGTGGACACTGAGTAGCTGATGGCATAAACAGATAGAGCTGTGATGGAGGATGTGCCCTCTTTAGTTTGAGTTTAGAAGACAAACGGCTGTCCGAAATGCACACACAAGCATGGATGCACACGTACACAAATGCACGCCACCCCCACCCTGCTGTGTGTGTATACCACTCGTCAGGTCTTAAGTGCTTGGTAACAAAGGGTGAGTTTATCCCTGGGCTCCACTGTAAATACAATAGTGAGTAATGTGAAAACGAGTGGCCTGTGGTCACTGCAGCCGTGCTCAACTGAGAGACTGGGGAGATTTGGTGTGGTATTTTTTAAGGACTCGCTAGTCGCTAGCCTTCTCTTGATAAAGGTGTTGTGTAGCATTTTGTGTTTCTCAATATTAAAAAACCACATACAAGAAAGAAGAAAACTTGTTTTTACCCTCTCTTCAACCAATCGATAAAGGGAAAAAGGAATCTGCAGTACACTCTACCTGGTAGCCTTATCATCCATATATCCAATCTACTCAATCATCTGTCTTTCCTTCCTTCCTTTCTTTCTTTCAGGCTTTCTTTTTATACCTTTTTGCTGGTCTTTTATAAAAAAATAAATTGCTAACGTGTTCTTATTAATCTATCTTATTTCATATGTGGTAAAGGTGCTGTATAAATATATTTTAATTGTGTTATTATTGTACTATGGATTAACAGAAAAATAGATATTTGGAAGCTGTTTACAATGTTAACACTGCACCAACTGAGGCAGGGACATCCAGATCAGCAGAGAAACTGCTGCTCCATCTCCCTGCTGTTTGCCAGAGGGTTAAAGGGTCAATAACATTAGCTAGCTAGGCATTGGCAAACATCCCTACTTTAAGTATCTAATTCAATCTAATTTAGCTTTATTTTACTTTCATGTCATGCACACAAACTCCCCAAACCTCTACTGCAATGGCAAAACATCACTTTCATTTCATGACAGACTTACAGGTTCTTTTTACGGCTCAGTCTTAAAACTAAATATTCTGCCTTTTCTCCAAAGCTTGGCAAAGAAAAAGTGCTATAAAAAAGTTCTCGTCCTGGACTTTTCATTATCATCCAGCCAGAATGAATTAACATAAATGGAGGACATTTAAAAGCACACTCTCAATTTCACAAGAATCACACTGCGTCATTCTCTTGAGTGGCATTAAACCTACTGGTCTCTATTCTGTAGTAATGGTACTGTTCCTGGACGTTACTCTGCACATAGGGATCTTTGTCTTTTATTCAAGTCCTACCATTTGGCTGCTTCTTCTTAATGCTGGAACCGACAGTGCTTGACCCATGAGAGATTGTTTTTTCCCCAAGGAAAACGTGCATGGTACATAAAGGACTTCCGAGTGCAGTGAACAGTTATCAAATAATGTGTTTTCCCTTGATAAAGGGATTTGAAGAGAAATGTACAAGCAAAAAGATTGTTCATTCATTTAAACACACACACAAATATATTTTGTTTCAATTATTCAAACTGCAATTATTTTATTTTGTGACTTATTTGACTAGTTGTAATAGACGATGAGCACACCATTGTGAATGTACTTTAGTAAATATGTTTATTTCTGAAAGTCACAAACTGGTACACAATTCAGATTTCAGTTAAAATCATTGCTATGCACCAACACTGCATGTTTTTGGTACATAGGAATGTTTTCCTGCACTAGTACAGCTGGTTCAGTGGCCCCTGGAGTGAGAAGAGTACTCAAAGAATTCCACTGGAGTCGTCCAAAGTACATTGTCATTGAGTTTATTAAGTTCCATTTAGAAGAAGACTGGAGACAATTTGCAAGAGCCAGAGTCTTGACCCAGGATTTATCATAGTTGTTATTTTTTTTAATGGTGCAACATTACATTTTGGGAAGTTAGGGGATATGTTTTAATTTGCTTCTGGCGGACCCAAATTGCAGAACACAAATACAGTGGATAGATGGTTGTAAAAATGATTATTGCTCAATTGGTTGGAGCAGATGAGATTGAAAAAAACGACGCTGAGCAGCTGGTTCTGTGGCAAAAGGGGAGCAAGGGCTAAGTAGGCAGCAAAGCAAGGCAAAAAAAAGTCACTAGAAGATACATGTTGAATCACGAAGCCTCCCACACAGGGAGAGAGACAGACAAGAAACACTGGGAGAACACAAGGCAAGAAGAGGGAGGTAGAAACCGGGTCCTCACAGGAAGTCCAAATGTCCTCTTCTAAGTTTCCAGCCCATTTTAACTCCTTCCATGGTGGTTACTTCCTGACCCCACCTGTGGTGACTGGCCCCGTTCCACAAGCTAATGAATAAATAATAAAGTTCATTACTAAATAATGAAGTAAATCCTTGTGATGATGTTCAATTATCACGACATTACCATAACGGTTGACGAGTGAAACACTATGTAACCATCAGCAGAAGTACATGATACAGGCCTCTCGTAAAAAAACACTGCTTGATTGTGCTGTTAGTCGTCAAAAACTCCACAGGGTGCGTTTAAACGTGGAAGGTCATTGTAGACTTCCAGGCTCGTTAGCAAATTATCACTTTACATGATTTGAACACCTCATAATAGAGATAATTTGTCTTTGAGGTGTCGGGGCTCAGAGGACATGGAACCGCTAGTGATTCAGGGCTAGAAGAACCCTTGAGCTGTGCAAAACCATTTTGGATTTAACATCTGAAACCTCTGACAACATGGCTGGAATCAAGCTATTGTCACTGTGGCAAGCTGTCTCTGCAAGTTCATCCCCCCCAAAAACACACACACACACACACACACACACACACACACACACACACACACACACACACACACACACACACACACACACACACACACACAGCTCAGCAGTCGGAGCACATCATCTGTCACCCAGGGCCCAGGCAGAGGGGCGACAGATTGTCCTCGCGGTGTTCCTTCAGGTCCCATTGCTCCAAACACACACACACACACTCACAGACACACACATACATACAAACAATCTGTCCACTGACATACTGTTCTCATAGTATTCCCTGAGAGGGCAGGCAAGGCGGCTCCACTGCCTTGATCTCTGTGCAGCATTAAAACAACACATGATGATTAACAGCGGAGCAGCAGAGGTGTGTCACTGTACACATAGTGTGGTGCGTGTTTTTCACAATACACACACGCACACACAGACTATTACATGCAAATTTAGTTTTTATGACCTTTGTGCTTGTCGATTTGTTCTAGGACTTGCTGCTGAGGAGGAACGGCTCACACACACACACACACACACAAACACACTAACAGACAGAGCGAGCGATGTTACAGTTACACATTAACCACATGTGTACAGATCAAATGGGGGGGGAGAACAAATGAATCTCACATCAATGGCTCTTTGCAGCTATATGATAGGCCATAGTGGCGAGATCAAAATGGCAGCGTGACGTACTTAACTGTCACAAAACAGCCACATCAATTAAACATCAAGAGCATGCATTCTATATCGTGATAATAAAAGCTCTTTTTAGTATCAAAGTGCTGCTCGGTAAACGCCAGGCCTTTAAAGAACCATCATCCATAAACATAACCTGGCTTTGTTCCTCGCTCGCGGGGAAACCGCACAGACGTAAACCGCACAGACGTAACCGCCTCCCCCCCCCCCTCATCCTCCACCCACACCCTCGCTTCACCTGTGCGTGAGTGTGTGTGTCTCGTTGCCTTGTAGATGGTCGGAGCTCACACCCTTCCCTAATTTGCGCTTTCTGTTCCTCCGTGGAATTCTCTCGCCTTGAAGAGAAAGAGAAAGTGAGATAGAGAATGGAGGCAAGGAGAAGGAGATAGAGAGCAGGTAGTTTCATTATCCCCCCACCACCCCTCCTCCTCCTCCTCCTCCTCTTCTCTAGGTGCCTGGGTTAGGGCCAATTAGGCCTATTAGCAACAACAAAACACAGGAAAACACAACAAAAACCCGGTCGGCAGGCAGGCAGGCAGGTAGTTAACGGTGGGAGGAATTGTGATCTTCCTCCGCCGACAGAACAAAGAAAACGCTCTCCAGAGTGCAGCAGAAAGAATTTATACCTCCTGGTGTTCTCAATTCTACAATTAAACTCTTTAATGCAATTTCCCGTCGGTCGGAGTCTCCGAAGGGACTTTTTACACCTGCAAAGTGCTGTGTTATGTAATCAACCAGGTTTGAGACGGTTGCTCAGAAATACAGAGGGGCCACAACTTTGAAGCTTAGAAGCAGCACTTTATTGAGTCGCGGGATGTGACCCAAATAATCATCACTTTATTTTTGGCTCTCTGGTTTTTTGGAGATTGTTGTGGTTGATGCTCAGGTAACAAAATATCCAAAATCTAATCTAAGGGGGAATCCACCGATTTATAAAGAGACTTCCGTTATCCTAATAATGTTGGATCTTTCTATTCAGGATTATAATTTCCTTTGTGTATTACTTGGTTTACGCGCTGTAATGTTCGGAAAACTTTTCTCATACTTTACTACACTTTGTTAGGGGTGTGTCACAATAGCTGTGGGGTGGATGTATTGTCCCAGATACTGACGAGGTGTTTCAGGGGCTTAGGGATCAGGGTTTTCTGCGGCGGAGAGGAACTCTCATTAGCTCAGACTTTGGGCTTTTCAAATTTGCAGAACTTTTACATACATTATAAACATATATAGCACACTGGAGTAGATAGAAAGCTGATAGCATCATATCATCATATGCCTCCTATTACATTGCATTTTTGACATTTTCCCGGGGAACAATTGATGGATCTTGATGTAAAGAATCAGGCATAATTAGCAAAATGATATCTGAGTGTTTGTAATTGGTCAGATGTGATGTGACCTTTTCATAGAGTATGACAGAGTGATGTTGCACCTATGAGGCAGCAGCGAGATATAATGATCAGAGTGACATGGGATGGGTGAAAGCATTAAATCCCAAATATGTTATTCTAAATCTCTTTTTGTCCGCTCTCTTTCTCTCCTTCCCTTGATTTCATCCTCCCTCGATTCTTCTCCCTCTCTCTGTGTCAGTCTCTTAAGACCCCCTTACTGCACGCTCAGATTAAATGCTCCACACTCGGTATAAAATCCATTAACTCAACATGCCGATACACAACCGTCACCCAGATGGGGGCAGCGTGTGTGTTGTGTGGGCCTCACACTGAGGCGGAGGGGAGATGCAATCAAATAGAGACATGCAGAACAAAACGGGCGGTGGGTGGGAGGGAGGAGGGGAAGGAGAGGATGGAGGGAGTAGGCAGGGAGGTAAACTAAATGTGACATCTCATATTTGACTTTTCACTTCCCATTTAGCTGACACGTCCAAGATAAGTGGAGGAAAGATTACTGCTCTCATTCCGTTAGACAAAGGGCCGTGTGTGTGTGTGAGCGTGTTGGTTGTTTCAGGCATGTCAATTTTACAGTCTACGCCCAGTAGCTCATCCTCGTATATGACTGATGATAAATAAGCAGGTCAGAGTTCAGTGTATGTGTGAGTGAGAATACAATAGTGTTTCATTTCATTATCACATCCAGGCAGTTTCATTGATGTAAAGTTGACCTTTTTTTGTTATGCAGTGTTATGCATTCCTCTTCTTTTTTTTCTTTTTTTACAGTTAATACACTTGTAACTCATTTCCGTGGTTCAGTCAACATTCCCTTTGGTAATAATAACGTCGCAATCACGTAGTTGGTCAATGTCAATGTCAATTTTATTTTTATATCACATTTAAAACAACTTGGTTGACCAACGTGCTTTACACGTAATACAAATAAAATACTAATAAAATACAATTATTAATGTAAAAATAAAAATATATAAAAATACACGCACTTGAACAATCATGACGAAATCATTGAGAAAAAATGATTTGTGCAACATCACTTTTTAGTTTGGTCCATGTCCCATATGCTAACATGGAGGAGGTAGGGTTTATCACCTATACTGCAGCCAGCCACCAGTTTGGGACAGTCTGTATTCATTTTTTCTTGAGATCATAATCAGTAGATATCATGACCAGATTCAGGCCGAACAAACACCGTCATCATGATGTTATTGCCCTACTGTGAATTCAGTAAATCGCCAGAGGCATGTAACTGCCAATTGTACAACAATGGCCACTTGCACCTGTGTTAACTGGTAAATATAACATTTCATACCATGTCAAAAATCGATATCTGCTCAAACACTGTCACATTAACTGCAGAACAGTGAATGAGAAATGCTCCTGTGTGTCTATGAATATGTTTTCTGTCCGCTTCTATAGGACAAAATAAACATTGTGGATAACACAACACTGTTTACCTATAAAATAGCCTTGTTGCTCATGTGAAGTCATCTGTGTGTGTGTGTGTGTGTGTGTGTGTGTGTGTGTGTGTGTGTGTGTGTGTGTGTGTGTGTGTGTGTGTGTGTGTGTGTGTGTGTGTGTGTGTGTGTGTGCTACAGAGACGTGTGCCCACTGAAGCAAACAACAGAGGCAGCAGTAATCTTCCTCTCCAATTACACACCGAGAACACCTCTGCTGTGTATGCGTGTGTACACAATCGCACATTTTTGTAACCTTTATGTGTGACTGTTTGACTGTGTGTGTGTGTGTGTGTGTGTGTGTATCCCCCACAAGGCCCTGGGGTTACAGGCAGCTTGGTGACAGTGCAGATGGGATAACATATGACATGTGAGTGACTGAGGGAGTGTGTGCACGTGCGTGTGTGTGTGAGTGTTTGTGTGTGTGCATCTCGGTCCATCTGGGCTCCCCCCGATCATCCAGGGCTCCCTCTGCTCTCTGTGGGCCACTGGGGAGCCGGCGGGACCAGGGTGAGAGAGAGAGAGAGAGAGAGAGAGAGAGAGAGAGAGAGAGAGAGAGAGAGAGAGAGAGAGAGAGAGAGAGAGAGAGAGAGAGAGAGAGAGAGAGAGAGAGAGAGAGAGAGAGAGAGAGAGAGAGAGAGAGAGAGAGAAAGCCTGCTTACTTCAACCTCTCTCAATCACGACAAAATTCATTTATGGTATGAAGTATTTTACAAATGTTTTTCAATTTATAAAACATCCTGAATATTTTCAAAATAATTAGACATTGTGTGTTAAGCAGAGAAAATTGTTTTCTTTCCCAAATTTAATATTTCAAATTGATCACCACAGGCTTTTGATTATTAGTTGGGCAAAAGCAACTATTTTAGGTTTTCTCCTTATGCATCTCAGAACTTTAGTTGGATGTTTTTTCCACAATTCTCTGAGTCTTTATATGTTAGATTAGTAATTGATTAATATTCCCAGTACACACAAAAGAAATGACCCAAAATAACCCAACATACTCTCCTACTCTTCTATCGACTTAGTCTCAGGAGGTAGAGCAGGTCGTTTACTAACCAGAGGGTCGGTGGTTCGATCCCTTGCTCCTTCATTCCATTTTCCGAAGTGCCCCTAGCCAAGACACAAACCCCAAATTAGCCCTGATGGCACAACTCACCGTGTGAGTGCTGTGTGATGCACGTAGATGCACTGTATGAATGTGTGTGTAAATGGGTGAATGGTAAAACTGTACTGTAAAGCGCTTTGAGTGGCCATAAAGACTAGATAAGTGCTATATAAATACCATCATTCACCATTTCCTAACACTGTCATCCAGCAGACTGTATATCCTCACTCTAAAGGACAGGAAGTGAGTTTGCTTTTAGCACTTTTTCAAATGTGATGAGTTGAGCTGTATATACTGCACCTTTTTTGAAGTTTAATTGGGCCATTTTTTTGTGTTAAATCCAAGTTTTTATTTAGCTGGCATTGGCATTGTGCTGCTACGCCAATGGCATTGGGATTGTACTGCCACAAAGGCAAGACACTGAATGTAAAGGACACTGTGTGTGTTTGACATTGTGCATTGTCTCCCCATGAGACTTGTCACGCTGTCTTGTTCATGGGATCCAGGTCCATGGCTATTTAATGTGGCTGGCCTTGGCCGCGCGGCGTTGAGGGGAAAGGCTGCAGGATTTGGACCGGCGGAGGCATCGGGAGGGATGGTGTGTGTAGTCGGGATGAGAGGGAGACAGCAGGGGAGCTGGGCGGTCGGTTTGTTCCTGTTCCATCCGCGGGCTGGAGGCCAGAGCCTGGACAGAAAGAAGGAGAGACGATGGAGGGGAAAGGGAATAATGGAGAGCAAGGGAGCAGGAGTCAGAAGACGGGGTGTTAGAAGGGGAAAGAGACAGCGAGACAGGCGGAGGGTGAAGACGGAGACATGAGGATGTTACGGAAAAAAAAAGATGCGGATGAAGAGAGAGGGTGAGATAGGTAGAAAAAATATGTCAGTAGAACAACTCCCGCAGCAGGGGGGGGGGCATTCTTGTCCGGTCAGACAAACACTGAGATGCTAAAGAGAACATAACGACACCTGACAAGTGCAATTCATAATTAAAGCAGGGGCTGATGGTCATGCAGCTCTCACGTGACAATAACTGAGCTCAGCCTCCCTGGACCAGCCCATTGCCCCTCCGCTCCCTGTCCTCTTTAGTCACAATTTGTCATCTTTTCACCCTCTTCTCTTATCACTCTCTTCTGCCGTCGTCGCCCCCTCCCCCCTCCCTCCCTGTCTGTGTAATTTTGGCACTTACCTACGTACCACGCCCCTGCCCCCAAAAACCCTGCCCTCTGTTCGCTTCGTCCATCTTTCCACCCGTCTCCCCTCCATCACTCCTGCTCTCTCACCCCTCCCGTCGACCCTGGGTGGCTCGCGCAAAAAACTGCAGCCGTCATTATCAGGTGTTGACGAGTTGCCCTACTTGATATTCATGGGTGAGATTATTTGGAAGTGTGAGTCGGGGGTGGGTGGGGGGGACTACAGGAGAGGGAGGTGATGGAACGGGTGTGTGTGTGTGTGTGTGTGTGTGCTGGTTAGGAATGGGGGTTGGAGGGTGTACAGGGTGTACATGAGAGCATCATTACCATATCAAAGACATGCTAGGCTTTTCTGTCCTAATGGTAATTACACTGCCCACAATTGGCGCTCACTGCTTCGGATCACAACAACAAGGGAGAAAAAAATTCAAAAAAAATGGATGGAGGGATGAGGAGGAGGAGGGGTATTAAAGGGAAGTGGAAGGGGGGTTACAATTGGCTGGGGCTTTCAGGTTATGTTAATACCGCTCATCTATTTAATTAGTGGCTGGCATTGGGCTTTGTTTACATCTGACGTTGCCCTTCTAGGAAAGACGGAGAGAGAGAGAGAGAAAACGGTGAGTGGGGAATGAACGAGAATCAGGAAACGAGAAACAAGGGAGAAGGAGGTTAGCGGAGAGGTTGGTTGGTGGGATGGCTGGAGTGAGGTGTGACTGCGCCTCTTCAAGCCGTAATGAGGTCTGTTGTGCACTGGCTCCTCCTCCCTCGGCCGTCTCAGGAGCCAGGCCGGTCGACCGTGGGGAATCCAGCTCCGGCTGCAGCCAGGAACAAGGACGGCCTGTCTGCCTGCTTCGTTCTCCGACTGGCTGATTGGCTGACTCCTATACCCGACTCTCTGCCAACGTGACGAACAGAGTAGATGAGAGTGAAACTCGCTCTTTATCATGATAGCTGAGGAGATGATGTGACACATTTGGTCACATGATGAACCATCAAATCGCGTATAAGGGCACTTTAAGTATTTATCTCCTGTTCTGAATGGTCGCTCTCCAAAAAGGGACATTCTGACGTCAATGAGAGACATGCTGAATCAGGCCCTTTCAAATAGTCTCCTTGAAGACGTGCACAAAAACTAATGGATGTACCTTTGTGTCGAGGAAAAGCTTTAAAGTGAAGTACAGACCCCAACTTTCACATCAATGCTTAAAGCGGGAAAAACTGTTGAGTTATCTGTTTGAGAAAGTTTCAAGAGTTAATAGAAGCAGCTCCTGGTTCATTTATTTTTGCCGTCATATTCAGACACTGTTGCATAGTTTGCTAAAAACTTTATTTAAGGACTCTGATTGGTTTAAATGGGTACCAGAGCCATTTTCAGACATGCACTCCAGAAAAAAGGTTCGTACTTTCTCCGGACATCGTTTTTGTCATATGAAGAATGCAGGTTGAGTTAGGCCCGTTCACAACGACAGGAAAAATAACCTGAGATTTGAATTATTCTTTTTCCTCACTTTTAGCGTTTCAGAAACCTCCTCGACATGCCTACTAGCTGATGGTGAATTCTCTGGATGTAACTCTGCTGTTTTCTCACATTGGCTCACTTGGACATTATCTGGAGTTTTAACTGGGGGGTTTGTACATTTCCTTTCCCACATGCGGCGCCTCCAGATATCTTCAGGAGAACCTCCTGAGTTCAGTGCATGTTTGAAAAATAGCATATGCGATGATCACCAGATTAAAACATTGATACTGGATATTGCTACAAACCTGGATTGCATTAAAACCCCTTCCAAAGCCAAAATCAATTAAATTCTAGTAAATCTGCACAAGACCACTATAAAACAGTTAAGATTAAGAAATCTCGGTCTATCCAGCTGAAACATTTTATGTTTTTGTTGTTAATTTTCAATTGCCGGTAGGGCTGCAACTAACGACTATTCTGATAGTCCATTAGTCACCGATTATTGAAACAATTAATCGACTAATCGGATTATGAATGACACAAATTCTCAATTGCTATTATTTAGCAAGCAGCTTTTAAATTTAGCTTGAGGTTGTTCGAGGCATGTGATGACTGAAAATAAAGACAATAAAGATAGATACTTAATTATAAAAAATGTCTTTTAATAAACTTTGCTGCATATAAGGGTACTGTTGACACAAAAGCAAAGAAAAATCAAGTTTTTGTCCATTTAAAACCAAGGACAGGCAATAAATAGTGCTAATTAATTTTTTTTATTTAAAATTAAGTTTCCCTTTTTACTGTGAACCAAGAACAGGCAAAGTGCTGGTACTAAAAATAAATTAAAAATCAAGTATCCATTTTTCGTGTTAACAAAAAAGGACAGGGAAAATAACATTAATAAAAACATCAACAAACGAAACTACAGTCTTCTTCTGACTAAATAATTGTGATTAAAATAAGACGTTTGTCAGGCAATAGGATAACATTTCGCTTTTAAACTCGTTAATAAAAAGTTTAAACCATATTTTTGTAATGGATGCTAGAATCCTGCGTGCAGGTATAAACGTGTATATATAACATCTGACGGAGGCGAGTCCGCATCGTCTCCGTTACGAAGTCACACGTGACTCCTCCTCCTCACATGCGCGTGTCATGCTTCCATGGAGAACAGGTCCTCTGTACAGATACTGCAGGACGTTTTTCTTGGGCTGTTAAGAGTGAAGTTCTCCGGAACTTTTTACTTCCTGGTGCGCGACTGCGCGCGGCAGCGGACGCCGACATTGGTCCATTGTTTTGTCGCTATTGCACATGCGCGACTTTCAGAGATAGGAAGGAAGCGAGAAGGCTCACTCCTCAGGTACTACATCAGCACCTCCGGTAAAACAACGTTTAGTTCAACTGCACGGCACGAAAAACACGTGCTATGACGTCACCAACGAATCATCGACGAGTAAATTCGTCGGCGACTATTTTGGTCATCGATTTTTGTCGACGACGTCGACTAATCGTTGCACCCCTAATTGCAGGTCGGTGATGGGATGCAAAGTGCGGTCTTACATACTGATCTACCACACCAACCCAGTGCTGCACTGACTAATCTATGAGCAGCCTGGCTTGGTTGCTCCACTCTATTACTATGTGTGTGTTCGTGACTTTGCTTCTTCCAGTCTTAGGCTTGAAGACATGATCTTTGGGCCTTCCTTTTTGCATCCAATTTTCCTATGCATATGAGACTTTTACGCCTGAATGCACGCGCTTCCGTCAATTGTCTGTAATGTGAATGTTTTGGCTCCCGAATACCTGTGTTTGCATCTGTATCCACTTTTTAAAAAGGGGGCTTGTGATGGGTATTGTAATAGAGGCCATTTTACAGCCCTCTTGGAGGAAAGTGAAGTTGGGAATGAGACGGAAATGAGAGGGAAATGAGGATTGCTGCCTCGGTTAGAGTAAGCCATCATATCTCCTCTGCAGGTAGTTGTTGCAGTTGTTGCAAGTCAGTCAAGTCCTTGGTCATGTGCGAATTGTCAAAAACAGAAAATGCGATCAACAGTCTCATTAACCGCAACATTAAGACCAGATACATGTTTAAATGCTGTGGCTGATTGGCGCGTGAGGGTGTGTTTATGCGTGTTAGTGTGTGGAGACAAGTATGTTCTCAGCACCTGATGTCGAGTGAAACCTGCATAAAAAATTCACCGTGACATTTTCAAAAGGTCCAAAACAGTGACGCTTGTTTTTACACCTTTTACTTCAAAGAGGTATATGGGAAAAAAAGGCCTTTGGTTCCAAATGCTTGCCCTTTCCCTCAGCAGCACCGAATGCCTGGATATGTGTGTTTTTGCCCATGGTTCTACTTGAAAACCCTGAAAATGTGTCCGTCTTCTTCAAGGACCTCCAAGAGAGTGTCTTTAAAAAACACTTGTCTCCCAATTGGGGGTGGATGGTGGGTGTTCAAGTCAGCTGAAGAAGACTCTTAACAAGGCTGTGTGATTTTCCTTCCCCCCCCCCCCTAAGATGTTTGAACAGTGAGGGAGAGTTGAGGAGTGAAAAATGACAAGGGGAAGAAGCTAGAAGAAGGTGTATGAGATAAACTGTGAGGGAAATGTATGGCGGAGGGAAATAGGGACTGTGAGAGCGCTCTGGTAAAATACAGTCAGCGGGTCTGCTGAGCGAACGCCATCTCGCTCGTAAACACTGTGAAAAGAGAGGAGCTGCAGTAGTTCTATTATTGAAATAGGGCAAGAGAGGAGCGACGGATCGCTCTGAAGGAGAGAAAAGAGAGAGAAGAAACAGGGAGAGGAGAGGGAACAGCCCACATGCTATCACACTGTTTTTAATAACAGTGTAGCGGCGACCCGAGGCCTCCACGTCCACGCAACGGCTGTGCAATGTCTGCTCGGCGTCTGTGCCACACACAAAAGGCTCCAATCCAAAAGTCAAGCCATTCTGCTCTGTCTGTCAGCTGCAGGCGGCAGAAAGGCAGGAGCCGTCAGGAACCGTCTCCGTCCGTAAAGCGCTGCTGTGTGCTCCGTGTCGGCCGTGATCATGGTAGATTTGAAATCTATTCTTTAGTTTTCAGATCTTTGCAGGGCTCCAGACTAACTTTTTGTCCTGGTTGCAAACTGGTGTGTCAAACTTTTTCATTTAGGTGCAGCCCAAAATTTTTCTCAGCGCCTTTTAGCATTGTACCTTTTCTTGATATTTCCCACATGCATTGTTAATTTCTTAACTAGGACTGGGTTCGATTTGATTTGTTTTCGAACATCGATTCAGTTCAGGATATTTTATTGTACAATACCAATTTTGCCTGCATATGAAATACATTCTCAGAGAACTGAAGCTGTAAACTGAACAGGGAAACCTCTTACTCAGTGCAGTATTAAAAATATGAAGGTAGACCTATAATAATACATTTTGTTGGATGATATTTTGCTCCAGAAATTACTGTGATAAATCATATTATTGTCTTCACTGTGAAACCTTTTTAAACCACTGGTATAATGATAATATTATAGCAAGTCACCCTTTCAAACAGCAACTTAATCATAAAGAACATTCAGTCTGACTTTAGAACTGGAATATTATTAAAATATCCTAAACAAACATAAACCCCTGATAACAAAACAATAAAAAAAAAAAAATTGCTCTTGAATAAATATTGGCCATTTGGCACAGGATATATGTCGCCAGCACAGTTAACAGGATGGTTTTGAATTAGATGAGTTTTTAGGTTTCTGTTGTAGTATTCCAGCGTTTCATTGAGGATGTGGGTGTGTGTGTGTGTATGTGTGTGCTTGTCTGTGTGTGTGTGTGTGAGTGTGAGTATGCTCAGAAGTGCACACTAAATGTTGGACTTTTTGAAATACATTTCTCATAAACTCTGGAGCGAATCAGACAATCAATTTATACATTGGTAAATTAAAACTAATTTTAACTAAATGTTCCAACTGTCGGTATTGAAATATATTATAAAACAAAAACTTTACTTACTACGGCGGCTGTTGATCAGGAGGTAGAGCGGGTCGCCCACTAACCAGAAGCTCGGCAGTTTGATGTGTGACAGAGAAAGTGCTGCACATAGAAGCACTGTATGGATGTGTGTGTGAATGGGTGGATGGCACAAATGCAAAATCTCAATATAAACACCATTTACTTAAATGTTTTAACGAGTTATTTTGAGTTACCGAACAGGTTTTCACCACAAATTACTGTGTTAATTGCTTTAAAAACACTGATATAATATCATCTCCATCATGTCAAACAGGAAAATTGTCTGAGCTGAAAACAAACATTCTCTTTTCAGCCTGAACGGCCCATTCTTCGTCTGGTTCTAAGGAGAAGAACAAGCTCACAGTTCATGACTTATTGAATTGAGTGTTGTTTTTTCTCCCAGTGTGAACCACATGCCTCTCTGATGACTGGAGTAAGGTCCAGTAGGAGGCGTACTCAGCGCAAGCAGCTCAGTCCCGTCCTCCTCCTCCCTCCCACCCTCTGGAAGTCTCTCCCTCCGCTTCTTCCCCTCACTTCTTCCTCCTCTCCTCACAGTGTATCAAGTGCATCATCCTCTCACACCTCGCTTTGCCCTTGAGAACAACGCCCGACTCACTCGCTCACACACACACACACACACACACACACACACTCACACTCACACTCACAAACACACACCGCACATGCACGGCATCACCTCGTAAAGGAGATAAGGAGCTCGCGACACCAAAGGGTCCGGCTTCTGTCACCCTGCTACCTCCCCTGGACCACATGGCCTCGGGGGCAGAGAGGAGCGAGAGAACGCAGAGGGGAGGGGGTGGGAACAAGAGTAGGAGGGGAGAGAACGAGAGCTCAGGAGCAGAGAAGAAGGAGAAGAAAAAGTGATAAAGATGCAGAAGACTGAGGAGATGAAAGAGGAAGAGAGACAGATGGGGCCAGAGAGAGGGAGAGAAAAAGGCAGAGAGAGAGGGAGTGGGAGCTTAGAAAAAAAGGAGAAGCAGCGAACGAGCGGCAGCCGTGCCAGCCAAGGGACTGTTGTTTTCGCTGCATGTTGTCGGTTGGCGTACCACCAGTTAGCATGAGGCAGATGCAACCGGGAGCACTTGGTAATTATCGCGGTGAACCTCCCTCAGAGCACATGTGCTTTCCACTCGCTAATCTTCACTGAGATTCAACGTGGCCAGTCTGGTAGTCAACGCTTTCTGCTGTTCAAACCAAAGACGAATCAAGGAGGAGAGCAGCGGCACAAAGAGTTTTCCCCAAATCAAGGCCTCGCTGAACGTGAAGCACAGACACACATTTCTTGCGGCAACTTCTGCCTCCTTTCTTTTATCTGTTTGCGATCAACATCTCGCCGAGCATCCGACTCTTCGTGCGACCTCTTATCGGGTGCGGCTCACGCAATCCGATTCAACAGGTGTTTTTGGATGCCACTGTCGGGGGGGTGGGGGCTCCTGCACACTCCTGATAAGCCTCCACGCTCACGAGTCGCCCGCTCGCCGATCGAATCTGCACATACCTGCAAACGTACGCTCCAGCCAAGTGACAGAAGTGTTCCCTCGACAACTGGCACAGATAAGTTATCTCCATCAGCTGGGCCTCGTGCACTTTGAACAGAGTGTTCAGATGAACATTTGGACTCACTTTACATAAACTGCCCTCACAGTCACATCGGTCAACCCGCCCCTAACGGGCTTAACGGGCAATTTGAGATTGAACCGAACTTTGTGGGACGCTCGTGGGTTCATTATCAGATTACCGCTCACAAAAGTCTGAACTAATGTTGCCTAGTACCGGATGAACATGTGAAATTACACGCTGTGAGGTTTTCACAGTTTATGGATTCAAGATGCATAAAGAGGCACATGACAGGATATAAGTACAACGTCGTCAAAAAAGCCAAAAGGCATTTTAGAGGTTTGGAATGCAATTTTTCTTGGTCAAGGCTGCTGCAGGACACATGATGCGGCGCGCCTCTCTCCACCATCACATGTCCTTGTATCTGTGCAGCACACAATCCCTATTCACAAAATAACAACCCACAAAAAATGAATCATGACAAATAAACAGGGAGAAAGTTGAGAAAAAGTACAGCTGGGTGACCAGACACCTCATTACAATAATGTGTCACCTAGCATTCAACCAGCTGGATCAGCTCAGTCATCAAATGAATGGGACTGTTTTAGATATTTTATTAACGGCTTGATTATGAAGGAACACCTGCTGATCCCCATCTGATGGGTTTCATGGCTGATCCTCTGTTACCCCCTTTTCTTTTCAGCTTCTTTTCTAGCTTCAGTTTTGCCCCCGAGCTGATTATGTCTCGCCACATGCAGAAGGTTTCTGAACGGCTGCTGTGCTGCATAAGCTCATATTACTTCTGAGACCTTTAAATACCTGATCCTGACCATTTTCATCCAGGGCTGTGTCCTGATTGGATAATTGGTAACATGTAAGCTGTATATAAAGATGGACCACTTGTCTCCACCACCTTCCACTATCCAGAAATTAAGCCCAAAAATAATTTGGTAAACGCTGCCATCTTGCATCAATGTCATCATTTGTCATCACACTCGACCAATCACGGGTCAGTCTCAACTGTCAATCATAACGTTTCTTCCCATTTTTATGGCATCGAATAACTGGACAAAAGACACACATTGACAAACATGTGATAAGAACGACATAAAAAAATCTGTTGATGTGTACTTTGACTTTTTAGTTTGTCCAATGTCACATTTGTTAACATGGAGGCAGAGTTTATAAACTACACTGCGGCCAGCCACCAGGGGTGATCAAGAAGGTTGGGCTTTCATTTTTGGGATCCATTGTGATGTTCATCTTTATATAGTCTATTGGTATAACAGGTGGGAGATGAAAATGTATCCTTTGTCAATAATTGACCATTTATATAAAACTAAACTCAATAACATAAGTAAAGGAAACAAATAGTTATGACTCAAAAATGGAAAACATGTTAACAACAATTATTTTTTGCCAAAATCCGTGTGTCACACGAAAGCATTGACATTATTTTTCTTAATCAGTAGTGGATACACTTACATATGATATTTGATCAAGATTAAAAACAAAAAACACATGTTCCACCCATGTTATGGAATTTAAATGTCAAAATCATTATTATTTAAGAACTGATTATATCTCAGGAAGAAAGTGTCCACATTTCCAGGACAAATAAATCTAGTTTAAAAGTTTACAAATGGTGTTGTTTGAAATAATTAGTATATTGTATTTGAGTGCTGCTGCTTTTGCCCAAATATGGGAGAGCCATGCACGGCCACTGTCTCTTCACTGTAGCGTCTATCACGAGCCCACAGCAGCAGCCAGGAAACCCAGATTCTCACATGCACAAGTTTCATTCTTAGTCAGGATCTTGTGGCTGCAAATCTAGAATTTGAGACACAGAGCGGTCGGGGTCAGACTGAAGCGTCTCCTCCATCGTCTCTCTTCGTGATCCCTCTCATGTTTAAAGCCCCCCCCCCCCCTCTGTCCACCCTCCTATTTTCTCCCCCTGTTCTCTCGCTGGACCTCCTGTAAGCACCATGTAATCTTTTGCTGTTGGACTAATACTCAAGTCTTTTCCCTACGCAGGTCACCAGTGGCTTTCCATCTTGAACACGTCCGCTGAGATAGTTGATGTCTCTTCCACCCCCCCCTCTCATCACACACACCACACGCACTAACACACTCATAGCTCAACACGGGTGTGTACCGTACTTGGAAAACAAATCACTGCACTGTGGCTTAATAATGTAATGAGTCGTTTTAAGCTGCAGAGACAAGTTGATCCTCTCCGGTACCAATATGGGAACTTTTTTTCATTACACCACCACCTCCCCCTTCTCTCTTCTTAACATGTTGTTTTTGTTGTCTTATCAGCGCGCTAATTCCTAAATAGGTCAATCCAAAGAACTGGCCGAAGTGAAGCACAGAAATGTTCAGTGCTGCTTTTATTCAAAAGCACGAGCTGAGAGTTTTTCTTCAAATTCTCCTAAAGACGTTTAGGGCAGAAAGAAAGAAAGAATCCCGATGCACCCGCAGAGGTCGTCGGGAGCAACGAACATTAAATCTACAGTTTTGACAAGAGAACTCTACCTTGAAATAATCAAACACTAAGCGTCTGTTTATCAGTTTACCACATTTATTACTCTCTGTAATATCTGCCTCTTATTCAAAATCCTCCACCGTTTTCATTCCACCTTTTTTATTCACATCATATTTAATTTTTTTTTCTATGTTCCAGCCTTTTGTTTTGTAAATATCTGCCTCTGGTTCAATCTTGGTCAGGGCTGCAGACTCGTATGCTTTAGCCTTAAAAGCTGAAAAGAATTCTGGGTGAATAATCGGCGCTGATAGGGAGGTCATTGCTGTCTGCGTTTCATCGCATAAAGAGAGCTTGTGTAAGAGATACAGCATTGTCTGTTGTGCAGCATATAGCAAAGGTCAATCTCAATCAGCCTCTTTTGTCAGGGGTCTCACCGCCGATACCCGAAGCATCGTTCCTCTCCGTCCTTTGTTTCCGCACAACTTGCCGCGTCTGAATTACCACTTTTTATTTCGCGAGGGGCAACTCTTCGCTATTTGCTTCCTGAACAATGTCAGTCTGTGCGTGGTGAGACCCAAACCGCTTTGACCACGGCGCCCTACCAGTAATTGAGTTCCTCTGCTGGTCACCGTGCGTAGGGGCAGTTTCCCTGCAGTTCAGTGCCTCGAGTGGGTGGGGGTGGGGGTGGGGGGGCGAAGGACCGTTGAAGAACCAGAAAAGCCAGCTCTATTATGGAGACTGTGCTTGCGAGAGGCTGGAAAAACGGCGAGCAAGGCCTGTGCGGTTGATAATAGACTGGCAGCCCAGTCGTTGTCCAAGGACTCAGGGAAAGGAGCTTTTAGAGCAGATGCTCCCCTCTTCCAAGGTTTGTACAAACAGGAAGTCAGAACGACAGCGACACAGAGCTGCCTGAAGCACCGAGAACCACCAGGGAAACATGTCCCCTTGTGGAAATATCAGGTGTGTCTCCTCATGGCCTCATTGTCTTTCTCCCCTCATCAACGGGACTTCTCTTTTTGGTTACTCATCAGAACTCTTACTGTATTCCTCTAATCATGATTTCCTCTCGTTGCTGGGCTCACTTTGCGCGGCCTCTCTCTCTCTCTCTCTCTCCTCCGCCGACTTGATTGGTAATGATCCCCGCTCTCTGTGACGACTGGAATCCTTTTGTGCCGTCTGACACGTTTTATGTTTGAAAGGGAACAGAGGGCATTTTTACAATGGCCTTTTATGCCCTGTGAGAAATATATGAGTCTTTTTTGGCACGGCTAATGAAGGCGCTTTCATGTCCCCCACCAGTGGCAGTGTATAGAGATGGATTGTCTGGGGCCCACACAGGCCCCAGTGTAGCCCTGCAGCACATTGTGTCGGCCCTTGCTTTCTGAGCGCTGATCTAACTGGGGGGGGGGAACGGGATAGAAAGAAGAAAAATCAGAGAAGAAGAATAGAACAATCTCTGGTTCACTCGTTTCCGCTCCCCCAAAGTCGGGGAGCAAGCGAGGTGAGCCCACGCAGACAGGTTGCTCTCCGCCTCCAGCGCTTTTGGCACTTCACCAACACAACCATCATCATTATCAAGGTGACCATTACTCCCCCCCCCTTGTTTCAAAGACAGTGATTATGGCTCCTGAGAACAGAGGCAGGGCCAGGACGGAGGACAGGGGAGGAAGAAAGATAAGCAGAGACAGAAAATAAGGAGGGGTGGACAGATGAGGAACGAGAGGAGAGGAGGAAGAAGAGGAGGAGGAGGAGGAGGACGGGGTGTGATGAAGAATTATGATGAGGAAAAGTGTGATTGGGGAAGGGAGTGAAGGGGGGAGAGAGAAAGAGGACATGTGGGAATAAGTGAAATAATTATGGAGACCGCTCCACCAAGGGCATATTGTACTGTGCAGAAAGTAACTTTGAACATGCACGCACACACACACACACACACACACACACACACACACACACACACACACACACACACACACACACACACACACACACACACACACACACACACACACACACACACACACACACACACACACACACACACACACACACACACACACACTGAACAAATGCAGTCGTGTCAGCCAATGTCAGCTCTTGTCAGCTCTCGGGTGAGAGCGGTGTTAGATTGTGAGAGTCTCATCTTGCTACCAGGGGTCATGGGATATGAAGTCTCATCATGGATTTAATTGTCTCTTTATAATCAGATTAATTAGCAGATGTATGCTTGTCTCTGAGCCCCGCGCCAACACACACACACACACACTAACACCTTCCTCTCTAACCTTAACAGTATCGCCCGTGCTTTGTCTCGACGCCCTCACTTGCCCTTCCTGCGTTCACCCTGATCTCCACCGAGGCTAAATTGTGTAATAGTGCGTTTGATTAAATGCGTATTTGTGTGCACATTGAAGTAGGCTCCTTTAGTTAAAATATATGCAGATAGCTCTTAAAGTATGCACCCTTTCCCCTTCTGTGTGTGTGTGTGTGTGTGTGAGCTGCACAGGCGAGCCAGGGATGGATATCTCCACCGACAGCGGGGAACAGAATTATTCAGAGCGTTTAACATCTAAGGCCACAGAACAAGGCGTGCGTGTAATACAAGAGCCGTGAGTTCAGCGGTAAAACAAGAAAAGGGATTTTTTTCTCTCTCTTTCTTCAAGAGTACAAGAGGGAGCGAGGTAAATAATTCATTTCCTTTGGCTCAGGGCACGTCCTATTGTCACCACCTAACAAGCACAAGGACAGGCGGCCGGCGGGTCTCTTATTGCTTGTGAACAGCAGCGAGGGGAACGGAGACGGAGCGAGAGAGCCAGAGGAAGAGGGGAGGCATGGTAATGTGCTCTTTGATCCTCCCTCGTTAGCCCTTGGTGAGCTTCCTCTGCTCGCCACCGCCCAAAGAGATGGTCAGAATGCGCCCCTGGCTCTGTCAGGTGTGTGTGTGTGAGTGAGTGTGTTGCACGTATTTGTGTGTCCCTGGCAAAAGGACAGTAAAGACACTTCCTCTCTTTAATGCAGCCCAGGTGGAGGCGCTTGTTTTGAGGGGGCAAAGAATTCAAACACACAAAAAAACACCGGCACTTCAGCATGGGAGAGGGTTCAGATTATGCAAGAACGCAAATGAATGCTCACATACGGTATAAGCTGCTTTCAGACACATGCACTGAACTCCGGTATGTGCGAGTGCAACTGTCCAAGTGATGACTCAGGACTTTGTGGACTTTCTCGATGCCGGACCTTTAGCAAAAATCCCTCAGGATGTCTAAAGGAACCGATGTGAGGAGACTATCCTCCACAGGACTCACCACAAGCGAGTGGGCATGTTGTAATGTTGGACGGACGCAAAGATGATGAAAAACTAAAATCATATATATATTTATCTCAGGATGAGAGCCACACACGCAGAAGACATGTACGAAGGTGTCGAGAAATTTGTTTAGGTGATAAGAGCCGATGCTGGTGTCAATGTGCTGTAAACAAAATGCACCACTCGTCACCTGAAAGCCGTGGAGGTTTCTCTGCTGTTGTGAACACGTCTGTGCTGAGAATCTCCTGCTGCTTGGTCCATGTGTGAGAGGAAAACTCCGGAGAGAGGCCATTCAAAAAATTCTCCGGACATCCTCTGGAGGTCACGTCTGTGGTTTAGATCTGCTGTTGCATATTAATCCATGAGAGAACGGCTTAGAGTTTTATTGAGATTCTGAGTCATGAACTTTCACCTGGAGAGTTTCACCTGTCCCAGAGAGCGTTAGTTGAGTTAAAGTCTAGAGCAGTCTGGTCTTAAACCCCACCTCCTCCATGCTAGTGAATGGGACATGAACCAAACTAAAGTCAAAAGAACGTCTTAAATGAACTTTTCAGAAAGATGGTTTCTCGAATTTTTAAGTAGCTCTTATCACATTGGTGTTTGCGCAATTGTTACAATTTTCCCCACAAGCTGTAATTACATATTCTATATTCTATATTGATTTAATATTGATATGTTCTATGATTGACAGCAGAGACCTTCTCGCGATTGGTCGAGCGATGACCTCGATACCACGGCTCCGGCCCCGCTACACTTCACAGAGTATGGTTTCAAATGAGTAAGACGGCAGAGTTTGTTTGCCAGATATTTTGGCTTCATTTCTGGAAGGTGGGAGGAGGTCGAGACGCGTTGTCCATCTTCATAAACAGTCTCTGACCGCCTCAGGTTTTGCAGTTACAGTCAACTGTACTGGAAGCACCAACAGATGCTGAACTTTTATGGTCAACAATTAATGCCAGTTATTTTTTTCTTAATCAGCTAATTGGCTCATATTTTTAGTACTACTTACACATAACTAGGCTTATGTCATCCGTCCATCTTTCAGAACTGTCATGTCCAAAAAGTGTGGAAAAGAAAATTCGAAAAATATAGCTGGTGAGCGCGGACTCTCGGTCCCCAGCTCTGTCTATTTATAATCTTCTGTGTGTGTGTGTGTGTGGGGAAAACAATCTGCTTTGTCTGGTCCCTTTTTCCCCTTCTTTAACTGTCATTATGGTCATTGTACTTTGTCTCCCTCCCTCTCTCCTGCGCTTTCGCTCTCTCTCTCTCTCATTCTATGTCATTGTTTTTTTTGGGGGGGAGGAAGCAGGAGGAGGTCCAGGCCTGCGAGGGGACAAGGTCCATGCTAATGGCAGGAAGTCTTTAAAGTTTGCAGCCGCCACATTTCATCTAAGTGCAAAGGGGGCCCCCTGGCCACAGACCCCTGCTTTGATCCTCTCTCTCTCTCCCTCTCTCCCGGCATGTTTCCCTTTCGGCCTCTCGCTCTCTCTCTCTCTCATCCCTCGCTCGCCACAGCACCCGGGCAGAGCTGCTGGTTAATTAACGGATCCCTTATTGCAAACGCCTAGCACAGTATGGACACATGTACACGGACATGGCAACACAAGCAAACACACATTACGCGGGGTGCACGAGAACTGAGACACACATGTGAAAAGCGCTAACAAGGCAGGAGACACAAACACACATTGTGCCTCTGCAGTCTGGCTCACTCTAACCAATTTAACTTATCTGTGTATTACTCTGGCACAAATTGTCTCCTTGGCAATTTGGTCAATGTGATATCAATCTGCTCAATTAGATAAGTGCTGCAGGTGGATTTTATTTGATTTCATGTTGTGTTGAAGTCAAGTTATATTTAGTTTCTTTCGGTAGAAAATCTCTGTGCCAAAGCGGGTGTGTGTGTGTCTGTGTGTGTGAGCAGGATGACCTTGTGCATTATCTCTGTTTTTTCTTACGACAACTCTGATCTCTACCGCAGCAAAAGCCACACAATGGTGCCAAACTTCTTGATACAATACAAAAGTCACAACTGCCGCATCTGTAGATAAAACCCTTCATTATCCCTTATATCCTCCCGTGGTGTGAACAAAGGGAGCACATGGCTCACATTCACCTTCAAAGACATGACAGTGTGGCAAAAGATGAGATATAAATACTCTTAGCTTAGCAGAATTAGTTTTATGAATTCATAAATTCACAAAAGGTCAAGTACGGTGGATCAGCACTTGGCGGCTGGCCACGAGCCAATGACTGCAGCAGAGCAAAGCCAATATCACAAAGCGCAAGAGTTCAGAGCGGCGACAATGAAGCTGGAGGTCAAAATAAATGAGCCTCAGGATCTCCCTGGGGGACGTTGTGTCCAAGCAGTGGAGGCTGTCATTACATCTGTTTTGCCACATGCAGGTGATGTTTTATGATCGAACCAATGTTGTCGCACTATACCACTGACGTAAAGGTGGCAGGAATGTCTCAAGGTACAGAAAGAATAGAAGAAGAAAAAATTCCTTCAACATGTTTGTCAAGGATGTGCATAAAGAGTGGTGACAAGTATCTTTGTTTTAACTGCTGGGCGATGTGGTCAAAAGGTAAGTTAGTAACCATCTAAGTAATAACACATCAGTGGACATCGATAATTATCACAACTTTCACATTATTTTTAAACAGACAAATGTTTTCTCTTATGAAAGTCATCATTTTAAACTCTTATGGCCACAAAGTCCCTCTTAATTTCAAATGAGGCATGGAACAATACATTGCAGAAAGACTGAGTTTGTAGTTTGGGAATTTTAGATGCATTCTGCAGATTAGACCTAACACAGTTGCTTTTCATTTTACTTTTTGAAAATTGTGCACTGTCAGTTTCGCGAGAATGTCCTTCGTAGTACTTCTTCTTTCTCTCTATCTTGAACCACCCACATGACGCGTCAATATATTTTTATCATCACTCTTGTTACATCATTTTTTTTGCACACATGGACCAGAGTTGCAAATAAAGTCACAGAGTCGGAGTAAAGAGTCAAGAGTTTGAGAGAAGCTGCTGCCGCCCTCAGACTTGATTGGCAAAATGTCAGTGGTTTGACCAATCAATAACCCGGAGGAACAGGAGCACATCCTCATCTATGTGGAATGGGAGTATTGGTGAGTAACAATGAGAGACAGCATCCAGGGAAGGGAAAATTTAACAGAAGCTGTGTCTCAATTCAGAGGTTGCATCCTTCGCTGCATCTGAAGTCCTTCCATCCCTGAGAAGAGAAGACTCGGTGGATCCTTCTCTGGGCCAAACATCCCAAGATCCATTGCGCTCCAATGACAGTTTTTTGAAGAGGTAATGGCGCCAGCAAGCGACGAGACAGCCAATGCTTTAACATCAGGACTCAACTAAACCAAAGAGCATTAAAACGTTATAGTTGTGTCCAACTGCAGCTCTGTTGCTAGGTGACAGCGGTATGGGTGGGGACAAGCTGGGGACAATCTTCTGCAGACCCTGCCGACTCATTTCGCCTCGGATGCTGCCCCCTCATTGGACCACAGCTGAAGTGTCTACTGACCTGACCCAAGCAGAACCCCCACATTAAGGATCTGAACTGTGGCTGTTGTGTGTTGTTGTTTCACAGCTGGTTGTGTGTGAATTTTCTGTCATTAGCTAATAGTCGGCTCCATGTGCGTGACACTTAGCAGCCGGTTTGTTGACACAGAGGTTCCAACAATGAGTCGGCCCTGGCGAGGGTTGGGGGTGGGTAGTATTTTTTTTTTCAGAAGCTCTACCAAAATTAGGTGCAATTAAACAGCCATCAGTATCCATTCGTATCAGTATTCTTCAGCTAACAAATCTTTAATATCTCATTCAATAAAACCCAGCACTCTGAGCCAGCCGGAGAGAGGGCACTGCAGCTGACCCTGTGTGTGTGTGTGTGTGTGTGTGTGTGTGTGTGTGTGTGTGTGTGTGTGTGTGTGTGTGTGTGTGTGTCAGTCATACTTGTGGAGAGGTATTAGCCTAATGGCAGTTGCATTCAAACACTTTTATTAGCTTTTCACGTGCCTCTGCTAGGCTCCAACCACTGTTTCAGAGCCACTTGCTTTAACACACACACACACACACACACACACACACACACACACACACACACACACACACACGCACACACACAGACACACTCCCTCTTTGCCTCTACCTCTTTTAAACACCCACTGCACACACACACACAGTCACAGGTCTCTAAGTGAGACAGGGCCCTGGGTAATTTGCTGTAGTGGAGCGGAGTGGCACTAAAAGCCTGCTGGGTAATTGAGAGGCTAGGGGACGGAGTGAAGCCGACTGCCCTCTGCGTTTGTGCATGTGTGCGTGCGTGTGGGAGTGTGTGCGTGTGTGTTTGTGTGGAAGCGAAGGCCCCTGCTCTTTCTCATTATGCCGTGGCTCCTGCCTGCCTGTCATTGTCTGGACGCAGCACCCACAGAAGGCAACAGTAATGCGCAGTGACATGCGGCGTGTGTGTTTGTCTGACTGTATGCGTGTGTGTGTGTGTGTGTTTGTGTGTGTGTGTGTAATGAGACATCATGTCCTCTGTAAAATAACAGTTTCCCCACCCTGCCCTCTCGTCTCCTACACATGTGCGCAAATGCAAACACATGCACGAACACTCACAGTCTCCTTGTTCCACTGGTATCTAGTCTGAAGTCAGCTGGACCCTAACACCCCCCCCCCCCGCCACCATCTCCCTCCATCCACAAACTCTGTTTTACATCACCCAGTCATACTGGATCTAGCATGTGGTGTATACTTGACCATGATGTACGCACATAAAAAGCAGCATGCTATTTTGTATGGTTTCTTATGATCGGTGGACACTTTCTCCATTTGGTTTTAAAAGGATTGGATCTGGGTTTAATGAAACTCAATGTTAGATGGTCCATTTACTCAAAATACCTCTAGTTCTCCTGTTATATTCAGATATATATATATTTTTTTTTATTTGGCCTGGATTTGCCTGATTCCGTCACACTAGTCCCTTTGTAAACTGTTGATTTCATGTTCTGCAGATTACCCAGATTAATGGACATTATTGTTTTTGTAAATGTAGATTGTTGAATGCAGTGAGCACCACAAATAAAATCTCATTATCTCAATTGCATCGGGCCGGATGCACGTCTCAATGACCGAAACCTCCAAACTTCATCACATTTAACTTAAAGTGTTGCAGCTTTTCCCACAGAATTATTTCAATCAGTGGTGGCGATTGTATGTGTATATGTGTATATCCCCTTTCATACAAGAAATGCAGCTCAAAATGCTTTACATACAAAATAGATGAAAATAAAAACATGTTCAAATGTGATTCAAAATAAGAAGAGAACAGATTTTAGGTTAGAACGACATTTAAATGAAAAGGAAATAAGAAATTCAACTCAATTTAAAAGGTGCATCAAAATAAACTGTGGTGGGTCAAACTTGAATATTGTGGTCTGCGCCCACAGTCTAGAAAAAATAAATCAATATTAAAGTAATCAACAGCTATTCTGGCAAATAAACAATTTATTTTGTTTACTTGTTAAGTATTATTTGATTGTTTGCTGCTTTTACTTTTGCCTTTGTCCGGGCAATTTTTCCATATTTTCTGGCATTTTATCGACGAAACAATAATATATATATTTAAAATACCTACCTGCATCTGCCCTATTAGACTGGAAGTGAGTAAGGAAAATAGCTTATATCTAATCATATGTAAGTGAACTGAACCTTTAAGATTCAGTGGTCTTTGACTTGAGGAAAACCATTTGTGTCTGATGGAGCTGACGGGTCAGTTACTCACCCGTACTTCTTTATTTCTTCCTCTCCCCCCCCACTCCACCTCTGATGTCGTGCAGGAGATCAATACAGTGTCTCCTTTCCTCAATATCTGTCGCTAACAATTTCTTCAGGCAGACCTTGTTATTATGCATGCATCAAATGCTCCAATACAGCTCGGCTCCATATGACAGGGGTGCAACCCCCTACGATGGCGAGCATCATGGCCTGCTGAAGTGTCCTTGAGCAAGACGAGCAGGATTATCCTATAAGGTCTATTCTTGTTTTTGTATTTTTGTTTTTCGATTGGTGAAGAAAGGACCATATACCATTTAAAGTTTCGTTTGCCAGTTTTGTTTTTCTTGCCTCCCACACATTCGGGAAAACCTGGAAATTCAAAGAGAACGTTTCCAGTCTTGAAACCAATCTGGTAATTGATTAAAATGACAAAAATTCCTGGAAATAATCTTTATTGTCTCATGTAGATTTTCTACATTGAACATCAGTGTGCGTTTTGTGGATTTGTGTGTGGTTCTGTTGCTCCCATAGCACACAGCGACAAAAGTGTTGTGTTCATCGCACCAGCAGTGACGAGCTCTTTCACACAGAAGAATGTGGTCACACAGACACCTCATACATTGTACACACCTATATATGAATAGCATCATATACAAACAATATTTTGAAGCTTTGAGGACATTTCACCTGCAGTTTGTCGTTTTCCTCTTTTCTCTACCTTTCACCTGAATGATGCAAAGCGCTCACTTTCAGCCTCTCTCCCTCCTCTCTCTGCACTGCTTCTCTCCTCTTTCATCTCTAATTAACGTTGACATCAAATCAATAATTTCACTTTTTCCTTCTGTCCTTTTGTCTGTTTGCTCAGATGGCATTGGCGGGGTTAGGGGGGGGGCGAGGGAAGAACTATGGAAAGTGATGGTGTCTCCAGTGTTTTCCCCTGGGATTTTATTTTTAGCAGCGGGGGTGGGCCTGCCAATTCCCCCATCCCCCAAATAATGAATCAATCAAAAAGTAATCAAATAAAAAAATATGTTATTATTTGGATTATTTTGATGATCTCCACATCACTGTACTCAGACTTGTGTGGTGAAAAACTCTGATTATATTTAGTTATTTATCAATGGTTTTGCATCATGAATCAGGATAATTCCAGTCACTTTAACCCTGTTGTCTTGGCTGCCAGCAGAGTAATACAGCCCAGTACAAGGATACCGGATCCAATATTTTGCTCTCTCCCGATCCTGAAGCCCCTGGTCTCCTTTGTTTCTGAGAGAAAAGTGTGAGAGGAGTGAGTAAAAGCTGGAAGAAATAAAAAGTGGAGACAGTGAGAGGAATACGGTGGAAGACAACTGGGGAAAGGAGTGTGTCACAGCTTCCATTGACTGAAGTGTTTGTGCAAATGTTCGTCCTCCATACAGAGACAAACACATACATTTTGTCTGCAGGCCTTTACTCACGAACAAGTGTGCAAAGGCCTTTATACGTTAAAGTGTTTTTATATAATCGTGCATGTTTTTGTCTGTCAAGGCTGGCTCACTGCTCTTGACCATGCATAGTCCTCCTTTTCATGTTTTCATGTACTGTTCTGCTGCAATGTGATCAGCTAAAGCGTGTTAGGTAAGCCATGTCAGAGCAGAGGGCTGGAAAAGAGGCTTTTCCCCTCCTTCAACATAGTCAGTCTCTCTCTCTCTCTCTCTTTCGTCTTTTCGTCTTTTTTTCGGATTTGCTGAATTTGAAGGATTACACTTAGAAATTTGTGGAATGTAGCTTACAGCGTCTGATTTGTAATTGTCGTGTTTTTTTCAGTCAACTGAGGAGCTCAGTGATGTAATGATGTTTTCGCTTACTTTAAAATGTCAGTATTTAGCTGGACCTCTCGCATGTTTTTAAGATGCACGAGCAGAGGAGCACTTACCACAATTCACCATTCTGACCACAGACTGTACATAAAGATGGACAAAGTGTCTCCACTGCGTCCCACTGTCCAGAAATGAGTCCAACACATCCTGGATACAACGCTGCCATCTCGCACCATAGATGTCATTTGGAGCCAGAGTTCGCTCAGTGGCAATCAGGGATGGAGCCGCAGTATCGAGATCCCACCCATACACATGCTCGACCAATCATGAGTCAGTCTCAGCTGTCAAGCATGGCATGTCAGCCCGTTTATATAGCATCAAATAACTAATTAAACCCATACTTACTGTAAAATTAACTATTGAGCTCATCACAATGATTTAAAATGACAGAATCCATCTTTCATAAAATGTTTTTGATGTGTCCAACTTTTTACGTCCCATCAACTGACATGGAGAATGTAGGGTTTATGACCTATACTGCAGCCAACCACCAGGGGGCAATCGAGACACTTTGGCTTCACTTTTGTGGATGAAAGATAACACAATGACACTCTCTTCCTTTTCTCTGACTGATAATGGTGAAGTTAACTCTCAAAAAAAACTCTGCACCAGCGGGCGACTGTCTCAAACACACAACCACAAATATGCAAATGCAGGCGTGCAAACACATACAAAGCTGTGAAGCTGCATAGAGAAGCTCGCTGATACAAAGGAAGTCAACGTGTAGGATGAGCTTAATATATATAAAATCACACCTTCTATCAGTTTGCACTTCTTGTTTGTCAGAATCACTCTTTATTGTCCCTGCACACGTTTCTCCATCAGTAACATATTTACCTGCAGGAGACACAAATAGAAACAGACAGCAGTGTGACACCGAGGCAGTGCACAGCAAAGTGAATGCCTCGGCGTCATGGTGGTGGACGGCCGTATGGATTTTCCTTTCAGCTCCACTGACCTGAGTTCAATTCCCAACTCATGAAACATTTTTACACTGTGAGTGACCTTTTCATTGAACACACGCACTGTATTTCTCTCATCTTTTCTTTTCCTTTCTTTTCTCCGGCTTTTCTCTGTGTTTCTCTCGCAAAACATCTATTTCTTCACCTCACCTGATTTTGGTTTGGAGACGCACACTTCTAGGTCCTTCTCATGCATGGCTTTCCCTCTTTTGGATAGTTGCATGCATATGCGATTGACAAACTATAGTGTGAAGCTGCCTGTTCTTCTTTTAGAGATATAATAATGTTCAATTTGTTAAACATTGCGTCGATAGTCCTCCCCACATTAGCAACAGTCATTTTGGTTCGAAACGAAAGTGCCTTAACGGCGCTCCCATTAGACCTCCCAGTCAATCCTTTTTTCGGCGAGTTAAATAATGTTGAAGATTGTTAACATAGTGATGGAGAGCACTTGTTAAGTTGTGCTGATTGGCTCCCAGTGAGATAAGGAAGGAGGCATCATTAGAGGGAGAGTGCTGATTTTTATTTGCTGTAAAGTGAGGTGCAGCTCATTAAAGGAGGGCCATTACATAGAGATTATCATTGATTATGCAATGCTACCAACGAGGTGTTTTAACAATACGACTGTCACTCTCTTCTTCGCTGTTGTGACACGTTTCCGTGTCTACATCATAGATCTCTCAGATTTGTTTGCAGGAGTCTAGAGGACAGACTCATTGGATTTTCTCTGGAAAAATGTAAAGAGCTTCTGCTACCATGAAGATTGTAGACTGGGAAAGGATCAATAGATGGTGTAATTAAGTGTTAATGTTAGATTACTATTTAATGGTGCCAATGGGGGAACTCTGCAGAAAACTTTGTCACATAGACAGGTTTACAGTCACAATCACAGAAGATCATTTTACAGTGGTCTTCCGTGCCGCTTAAACCTTGAATGAGACAAATTCAGATGTTATGAGACGTTCTGCCATAACTGTACATGTAGGATTTAACCCATAGTGGAGGAAACATTGATATTTTCGATACAAAATATAGGAAATCATTAAATGATCATGTGCTTACTGGCTTGTAAGTTGATTCAAGTAAGCGAGCAAGTAACGGAAAAGTCGGCTTCTGGCCAATGGGATGTATCGGCTGCATGTTTTCAATGTGCATTCTGCTCTTGCTGGTTTTCCCAGGATTACCAACCCTAACTTTAAGTAAAAATTGGGTTAAAACCTTTCTACTGTACTTTGGAAAACTGTGGAGGTGAACTATCTCTTCCATCTTAAATTATAGCTTTATGAAAAATGAAAAAATAATGACGAATTTGTGTGCAGGACTTTGACTGACTGACACAAATCCCAAAATTTGGAGCTTATTGATGTTCGCAGTCCAGTGTCGTCCAACTCAAAACTTAGAGACACACACACTGTGAAATGAAGCTGTTCCCAACAAGAGATAACACCCATAATAAAAAGAAAAAATCCAACAAGGAAAACACAATAGTCCCTGATTAAGATCTAATGTGATTTCACACTACTTGGCTTGGCACAGAGGTTTAATTTACTGCCGCTGGACTTGGAGCAGTATCTGCACTGACTTGGGGGCACAGCGGCGTAAAAGGGGAGGGGGAGGGTGCGTTTGTTTTTGTGGGGTTGTGTGGGGGGGTCGGTTGTGTTGAGGTCAGATTTAGTTTGGGGGGTGTGTTGTGGTTGTGGTAGATCGCTGGAGCCGAGTGGAGTCCTGTCATGAACAGTATCGGGGCATGTGGTCGGCCCTGTGTCGCTCTGTCTGGAGAAATTAGTCATGTCCCGTTCAGGAAAGGAGGAAGCAAAGAGACAGAGATTGAGGGAGGAGTGTATTTTCGTGTGTGTGTGTGTGTGCGTGTGTGTGTGTGTGTGTGTGTGTGTGTGTGTGAGTGTGTGTTTGTGTTGTGCTTAGCATGGCTGCCTCCTTGGACTGAGCAACACAAGATAAGGAGGTTCAACTGCTCTGTCTTTCATGTGCTGTCCATTTCAGGGACACATGCATTTATGTAAGCAACCACACACATACCTATAGAGACATTATATATATAATATATATATTTAGCCACACACATGCACACTCACGCATTCAGCACACTCACAAGCCAGACAGCAGCCACTGGGAATCGTCTCGTGAAATCAATAGAAACGTACACAGTCACAGACACATGGGACAAGAGTATAATGTGTGTGTGAGTGTGTGTTTGTGTGTGTGTGTGTGTGTGTGTGTGAGTGTGTGTGCCACTGGTTGATCCACAGAAAATGGCTTTTGTTGAGTCCCCTGTGCTATGTAACATTACAGAGTAATTACAGTGTGTGTGCTTTGTTTAGGGAAAGTCTAATTATGCTGTTTGGGTTGTGCAGGGCCCTGGGGTGTCACCGTGTGTGTGAGAGTGCATGCGCGCATTTGTGTATGTGTGTGTGTGTGTGCTAGAGAGAGATTGTAGTCGGTGAGAAGACACTAATTGTGGAGGCGGTGTTAATGGTACAGCAACTGTCAGAGAGGGAGCGAGAGAGAGAGAGAGCCTTACTTTGGCCTTCTAATCTTTCACTACCTCTCTCCATGAGGACGCGACTTTACACTGTCACCTCATGTCTAATTAAGTCATTATTCTAAAGCCTATCTCAGATAAATAGATTCTTAAACATTAGTGAATCTTTTTCATCTTAACCTTGTTGTAACGTGACGGCAACACAAAACTCACACAAACTTTGGCATCTGAAAACGCCGATAATCCCATATGGTATAACATGCTACCCAATAAACATGACAACTGAAAACAGCAACCTAAATACAAGGCTATGGACAAATAAACAGTGACGAGCAGCATTTAATAAAAGGTACTTCACGTTTTGTGATGTGGAAGAGGCCACTGCGAGTCGATTGACCCGTGCAGTGAGAGCAGAGTAGATTCTGGAATAGGACAAAAACATGTAGAGCCTACATAAAGTACAAGATCAATACCATCTCACAGTGTCTCCTCGGTTGTACATTTCCGGTTGTCCATCACTAGGTTTACATGCACTTCAGTAACCAGGTTTCTGAGTGAAAATTTGATGAAATGGGAAATATTGCAAAACAGGTTTGTTTGAGAGATGTGGAAAAAGCAGCATATTAATATGTCATGAAGGGGCTCACGGTGCAGACAAACAACAGGAGGGAGAACACACCAATTTTTGTCAATTAAACCAATGAGTTTTTAATAAACAAAACCTCCACGACGACCTCCACTCTGCTGCCACTTCCTGGAAGGGAAGGAGCATAACTAAGACAAACAGAAGAGGAGCAGATCAAATCAAATGTCCAATGAAAAGATAATCATTGAATGAATCATGGCGTGGTGACGCCTACACTCCAATGAAGAGGGGAAGAATATCGTTCGACGTAAACATGTGATATGAGTGAAACAATGAGGAAACAAATCATAGAAAATTAAAACAAGGACAAACATGAATGTCATATTTACATCCTCTACATTGCTTATCACTCGTGTTTCTTCTGCAAGATATGATGACATCTGATTGGAATATATATGATTTATAAAATGCTTTATGAGATGACTAGTGTTTTATAGGATAAACTGATTCGATTTTTGGGGGTCAAGGTTACTGTGGCCTCACAAAGCACATTTCTTGCCTTGTGAATGTGATAGCTCAAGACGGCCTTGAGGGATTCCTTTCACATTTGGCTCAAACATTCACTTGGACTCAAGAATTAACTGATTTGATTTTAGAAGCCAAAGGTCAAGGTCACTGTGGCCTGGCATAGTATGTTAATGTATTTCTTGAATGTGATATCTCAAGATGAGCTATAGGGAATGTTTTCAAATTTGGTACCAACATTGAACTCAAAGATGGACGGATAAGATTTCAATGGTTAAAGGAAAAGGTTACGCTGACCTGATATGAATCTGGAAACCAAATTTGGAGGCATACAACCGCAATATGGTTATTCTAGTTGTTATGAACCCTTGAAAATAGGACATAATGGCATGTTGGTATTGGTGAAGTTTCTGTAACATGCTTGTGTGTTTGTTTCAAGGTCTGCACAAGGCCTCGCGGCTGTGTATCTGGTGTTCTTTATTGACATCCATCAGAAATGCAATCGGCCCATTCTCTGTCACAAAGACTGCACAGAAAAAGGTCCTATTCTTCCTTGTTTGTATCATTCTAATTACCTAGGTTGATTTAGATTTGGGGAAAGAAAAGCAGTGATGTTGTATTTCAAAAGAAGACGTGGGTTTGAATAGCTGTTGGCCAGCTCTGAGAAGGGGTCAAGGTACCGAGATGTGTCCTTGTCCATAAACAAACAATACAATACACTGTCATTGATGCATAATTGCTACGCACATTTGTTCCTGCAAGTTGTTGTTCATCCCAATGGTGTATTGTCTGTACAATGTTAGACCAGACTTCATTTCATATAATGTGCTCCGGGGCATCAATTTACCCAAGGAACATAATGAAGTACATTTTATTATTGTTAACATTGTCAATTACAGAATGCAGCATAACAGCCGTAATCCATTTTAAATGAATGCAGGAATAAATGAAATTTCTGTGGCAGTGTTGTTGTTGTCCACACCGATTTAACTGATGGAAGAATAGCCTTCTTTGCTGGAGAGGCTTTTTGAATGGGGATGTTGGGTCCTTAGGAGACAATTAAAGAGAAGTTACTTCATTCTGCTGTGCCATTACAGACTTGTGTAATCGTCAGTGTTTAACAATGGACACTTTTTCTATAGTGCTACAGAGATTTGAAGTGATGCTCCTCAATGATAACCCACCCCTGACCTGTGTGTTGCATAGTGTATATTGAACGTACCTACGTCTCTACTTACAAATAAGTGCTGTATACGTATCATCCTTATGTGGATTATATGTGAGCTTTCTATCAACAATGTGTGCAAATGTGCTGGAGTAGGTGTGTTATGTTGTTGAGTGTGTTGTGCTGCGGCGGTCTGTGAGTCACATAATTAAGTGGTGAAGATGTTGTGGTGAGTGGGTATGTATGAAGACGGGTTGAGAAGGCCTTAATTTGATAAAAGAAGACTGGAATTGAAAATGGTGACCCTCACAGATGCTGCAGCTTCTGCCTCTCAGGGACATACTGTACATGGTTCTCTTTCTAAAGTTAGTGTGTAGGGGACAGGCATATTGATATATCTAGCCATGTAGAGATATACAATTTTATGAGCTGATTGTGTGTTCATGTAGTGTTGAAATAATTGGAAAAATTTGTTCCCGGCTGGGAAATTTCACATGAACTCCACCACAAGTCGGAACAAAAACTCAGAAATGGAACATTTAACACACGAGCAGCTGACATGACTTGTAAACCACTTAACATCATTTTACCATCAGCGCTGAATAGTAGCTTTGAATCACTAAGTCCAAGGTACAGAATAGAATGCCCTGTAAAACCCATTGTTTGAAAAAGACCACCTAAAGCCTGAGGGTCTTGAAGAGCTGGCAGAATTGCCAGTGTTTAAAAAAAATTCTCAGCCTCTGAAGCATGAAGACACATGAACCATCATAAATCATTGCCTTTTTCCCAAAAGTTCATGAAAGTTTTTTTTTTTCAACCATAAAACTGGAAAACTCGCCGAGACCTCCAGATCTGTCTTCTTTCTATCCTGTCTATAATCCAATCATATTTCACCCATTTCTCCCAGTCAGATGCTTCTATAATTTGTATTTTTTGTTATTTATCTGTCTGTATCTTAATCTTTCTGTCTTTATCTGAGTCCCTCTGTCTCAGAGACAATTGGCATGTCCGCACACTGCGGTTATACAACAGTCCTATGATCTCCCTGCCAGCACATTGCCAACATACCACTGTGGTTCTGTGTATTTAGTTTTTGTTCTGTCATACAAAGCTACTGTGGAAAGCTAATGCAGAACTACTGTGGATAATTCGCATGTGCGTGTTGGGTTCACTGACTTTTCAATGTGTTCGTGTCTTTGTGCCATAATGTTTGTGTGTGAGGCAGCCTTTGGCGGGATGGTCCCGTGGTCCCTCCCCTTGTCCATCCACTCTGTTAGCGATCTTTATCTTCCCCCAACAATCAGGCTTTATCCCCGGACACTCCTGGCCCCACAGTAGCCCAGGGAGCAGCGGTCCGGCGTTCCCATCCAATCCAAATCACACATACTTTCTCACATATGTTCACTTGTATAACACACACAAGCAATTTCAATGCTTAAGATTTTGTCAAGGATTCTCTTGCTGCTTGCTTAGAAAGTTTGCTAAAAGAAGACAAAATCTTTAAGAAGCTGCTGCTGAAAAGTTAGAGAAAACATGATTTTAAATTTGGCCAAAAAATGTGGAAACATTAACATTTAATATCATGTTGTTGTAGGTTAGGGTTAGGGATTACTGTTAGGGTTTAACAGTATGTAGATTTAATTTTGAAAAGACAATAAGTATGCAAGGTACCGAGGTATTGTATCTAACAGCGATAGGTTATATGATCAGGAGCACAAAACTGGCTCGAGAAAACCATGGCAACGCTTATAAAACGAATGATAAATCGAAAAAAGGCATATGTTACAAAAATACCATCGAAAGAAAATCTTTTTATTGTGACCAAACACAATGTGCATGACGAGAAACAGCCAAAGTACAAAAGTGGCATTGTGTTAGCATCAGTATCAGAAGTTAGAGAACACGATGTAGTGTTTGATCACAAGAAGCCTGTGGCACTATGAGAGGAGACTGAGAGCATTGATTTCATTGTAGAGGAGCATGGAGTGTATGTGAGTTGGCAAGTGTGTCTGAGTGTGTGTGTGTGAGTGTGTGTGTGTGAATTGTCTGGAACATTAAGCTATAGAGGCCCATTCAGACCTTCTTTTCTCTCCCCTCCTTCCATCAGGAGATAGCAGGGACATTGAACTGCAGCAACAAAAGCAGATATCCATCAGACAGAGTTTCTGAGAGAGAACAGTATTGTGTTGAAAGGGGCGTAATGGAAACTTAGCTTAGAGCTTTATTCACACAAACTGTACTCTCGGGTTTGGAGACACACGGATGTGCACAAACACACACACAGGCACACACATTCACTTTGCCTACGAACCAAACACTGCTTGTTCTTCTCTACTAAAAATGGTGCTCTCATTTTGAAAATGTTTTAAAAATGATAGATGAGAGGTTGTAGACAGATAGTTGCCAGTCATGATGCTCCGTAGCAAAGCACTTTGCAGAGATCCCACACTCAAATCTCCTGTAGCACAAGAAAGGGTTTGTTTGTTTGTTTGTTGGAAAAAAAAAATATATATATATATAAAGAAAAGACTAGAAAAATAGTGGTAAAAAAGTCTCTGTGTTTGGCTGAACTGAATCAGTTCATTTTTTTCAAATCCAGCCTGGGAACCCATGTCTCCCCCTACAATCTCCGATATTCAATAAAATCACAAAATATTTCACACAATTTCTTCAGTGTGAAATTATCACATAATGCTTTGTTTTTGTTGTGCTGTTTTATTGCTGCTCAGGGTCACGTGGCACATGAAAGGCTAAGAACTTTAATAGATGCATCATGCACTCAAGAGAACACAGAGGCCTCCAGATATACCGAAGGGTTGAATCAAGACTTCTCTGTATTGTATTGATGAAGTAGAACAGTGTGAACATCCCAATACGTCTTCAAACAGAAATGCAGACAATCATATTGCATTTCTTAGTTCAACTACCAAGCCTTTTCTTATCTGCTTCTGCTATTAATACGTTTTACTTAAGTTTAGGCATCTTGGTTTCAGGCAACATGACCTTCAAGGTAAACTGGGAGGAAATGCAGGCAAACCATCCTGTCTGTTGTCAAAGCTGGAGGTTTTCTGTACACATCTGTCTACCTAAAGGCTCTTATATACTACTACGTGTCCGTTTCTCGGAAAGTTCTCAGCAGGGGGCAAAGACTCTTTTTGATTTTTACTTCTCCGTCTGTCTACGTCCGGAAAAAATTCACCGCCAAACCCATAGGTGGCGCAACGGAAGACGAGCTCAGAGAAGCCTACCCCATTTGGGAAGAAGAAGTCCACGTGTCTCTGTTGACATGTTAGCTTGCGTCCCACACACTGAACCATGGCAACTAACAGAACTAAATAAAGTGACACCCAGCGGGTCAAAATGCTGATGTAATCGTTTCTTAGCGCAGCGGTTCCCCGGTCTTGTTTCCGAACTGTGTTACTGATTCCACAGCTTGAATCTGCTTAAGGCTACATGTAGCTAGAAGCTACACGGACCTAGCTCCCCCCAGCTTCCACACACAGTCAGCAGGGACTCCCGACACTAACTACTACTATCCAGTGTTTGCTTCTAACCTGACGGTATTATAGAAACAGTGTCATGATAGAAGTGGAATTAAAGTCGTGACGGCGGGTTCTTGCACTGTTACCACCGCTGTTAGCATGGTGGCTAGCCTAGCCCGCTAGCCTAGCCTGCTAGCGCCGTTTTGAAAGCTCGTTATAACCGTCTGTGACCGTGCACACATGCCCTCAGTGCTCGAACGAGCCATCGTCAGCCGGACAACTCCGCTGGCTTAACACACACGTCACATTAATCGTAGAATCATAGTTGTGTTTGGGTTTGATGCTACATGGAAGTAAACAGGAAGTAAACAGGAAGTTTGAGGTCCGGAAATACGGAAATGACGTCATACGGAAATGATGTCGTTCGCGGACCAATCACAGCCAAGAGCGGTCCGTCGGGTCTCAAACATGAAGACGGATAGTTAGAAAAATCAGACGTGTACGAAAAGCTGTACGAAGCATTCGGAGAGGGCGTTTCACGACGGATAGGGCGGTCTTATCTGTCCGTAATAGAAGAAACGGAGAGGCATAAATTGGCCTTAAGTCTCTTCTCTGAGGACCTTTACATGGTGCTTTTGTGTGGAGTTCAACTTAAATTACACAAAAATGTATCTTTACCCGTATTAACCAATGAGGTACTACAGGATGTCCAAAATGATGTAAACATCATCATTTTTTGCAAATTGACTGTTAAAACATAGGATAGGATAGTTTCAAACTTCACAAAAGGACCACAATACGATCCTGTAGATGTTAAAGAGGTTTCAAAGCATCTATCACTTCTCACTCGTGCTTTGTTTACCACCATCAGTATCTGTGTGGAAATGCTCAGCACCAGGTGAATTTAATCTGTCATCTGTGATAATGGCAAACAAAATGACTGAAAAAATTAGCTGTGGTTCTTCCTGTCTAATTAAAATGAAAGATAGAAGCGGCCTGAGCGATTTGACCCTGTGTGATCACAACAGAAGGTGAGAGTGTGAGTGAGAGCCTTTCAGGACGATGATGAAGCTTCTGGCTTGTTCATAGACACAATGGGTTACGGGTAATTGTCACTTGTTAGCCATACTGTTATCATTGTGACAAAACTGCCCAAGTGCGTACATGTTTCTTCCTCTGGTGTTTTACGGTAGTTACTGACCAAGTTCTGGTGTGCTATTGCTACTTTTTGCATGTGGTGAACACTGGGACTGTCCCGAATACCATTTTTATGGCTTTGAAACGTCAGAAATAATTATTCAAGGCTTTTTTATGGAGACAAAGGTTGTACTTTGAGAAAGAGACTCGGACAAAAGTTGGATTTTTATGTTGTTTGTCGCCATGGAGGTCAACAGCGATGGCTAAGCTGTTACTTACTGCAAACTGGTTGTTGATTTTTGATACGTCACTTTCCTTTGTCATGGCTGGCACTATGATTTTGGGATCATCTTTACAAATTTGGAAGTAACTTGAGTCCTTTGACTTTCTAGACAGTAGCCTGGTCATGTGGTCCCATGTTACACACATCTATAACTAAGATAAAAAAAAAGTCCTTGTCTGAGATCAACCAACCCTGTTCAATGTGATAATGTGGGATGGTTACTTCTTATTTCATGGTTATTTGGATTTTGTAGTGAGGCATTCAAAAATGTAATACAAACCAATTTGAATGTTGATTACCATGACAACGTCTGAAATTTTAGAGGCATTGGGTCAGGCCTTGTAAACACAGAGAACACAGGATAATGTTGAATATGTGGCCGTGTAAACAAAAGTGCATTAAAACTTTATACACAACATTTGAAATGACAAGTGTAAATGAGGCTATGGCCTTGTTTAATTGCAGTGTTTTTGTTTTTGTTTTTGTCTTGTTCTCCTTGTCTACCTCTGCAAATCCGGCCTGTTATTTGCCAGCAAGAGCAAACAAACATCAATCCCCCAAACTGCAAAACTGTTGCAGAGCTTCACGACACGTAGGTGTACGTTAGAAGACAAACTTTCCTGTTTTATCCTCCTCGACCCACTGCTCGTGTTTTACGGTGAAACAGCTCTGTGAGTTATCTGCATCTGAAACCTTGCCTGCTTCCCCTGTCTTAATAAATAAATATCCCCCGTCTCAGATCAGCGTTGTCCTCTTCTTAATTATGTGTAAACCAGGGATGAGCGAGCAGGCCTCCCATGGATTAACCGCAGACTGACTCTGAAACTTCCAGTCAGACTTCCGTATTGTAAGACGTGTAAAATCTTTACAGCGGGCTGACAGACACGCAGGCGCACGGCGTCCTTAAAGGTTTTCCAAACTTAAGTGTATAGACAACAGTAGCAGTTCGGTTGTCCCCAAATCACATCGCCTAATATTCCTCCGGAAAAGACTGCACAAACGGCTGCTCCCAAATTTGATTGGTGGTATTTGTAAGTCAACCTAAATCTCAGAGAAGCTACACACACAAATGGAACAGGGCTTACTAATCCATTTGTAAGGCAATAGGCAGGCAAACAGGCAGGGGAGAGCTTGCCAAGTGTTGTAATCACAACTAAAGATGATGAGCCCACTCCCTTCCTCTACACCACAGCACTGTGTGTGTGTGTCTGCATGCTCGCTCCTCTGTGGGGTTTTGTGTGCTTTTGCATGTTTGTCCTACATCGCCTCCTTTACAAAACTGTGACAAGAGAGAGAAAATGAATTGGTATCAAGTGGATAATCTACAAAAGTACACTAGGAGCTTTTCCACCTTATGCAAGTCCCCCGCTCATTCATTCGCAGATACCACGCAATCTCCCCGAGAACAACACGCCGGCGATATGAGTTTTGAAAAGGCAGTAATTGTAAGCAGGTTGGAGAATAAATTAGAACGATGACAAAATACAGAGATAAATCCAGCTTAAGACAGATGTATGCCACTGTTTATTTGATTTCAGCTTTTCTCGCCATCCCGCTCTTTCTCCCTCCCTCGTTCCTGATCTTTTTTAGTGGGGTGGAAAAATGGATTTTTGTCAGTGATTTGGCCCTGAAATAGCTTATTGTCTAAGGCAGCTACTGTGCGGGTACAACGTCGACATCACATGTGTGTGCGAACATGCTCGCCTGTTTCCATGGGGAGTAATGGCCATGGAAGTGTGTATCGGCTCTGCTGGCACAATACACCACTGTGCTAATTGTTTTAGACTGGTCTGTGTGTGTGTGTGTGTGTGTGTGTGTGTGTGTGTGTGTGTGTGTGTGTGTGTACTTCTATAGTGTCTCTTGTTCATATTTATAGAGACATTCTGGCATGAAGGAGGGGTGAGGGTAGGGGGCAAGATTGTGAGGGCAAAGGAAAGGAGAGGGAAAAGGAGGACGAAAAAAGGAAGGGAGAGAGGAAAGGAGGAGAGGCTCGAAGGAGTGACTCTGCTTCGTCGTTCATTCCCTCTCACTTATTTTGTGTATGTTTATTTTCTAATCACCTCTTTTCACTCTGGTCTTTCTCTCTTACCTCACACATTCATGCCCAGAAGCACTTGCACACAACACAGCCAACACACACACACAAACAAACAGACACACAGATATCTACACATACATTCATTATAAATTCAAATTATATAAAGTATACCAGACACAAAACTCCTCAGATTAAGAAGATTTCTGAAATTGAGGCTGGGATCTGCGACAGGTTCTCTGTAAATGTGACGGTAGAAGATTGTTTCTTAAAAAGGGTTAAATAGTGTTTTCACTCTTGGCATCTATTTCCTTTTTCTCTCTCTGCAGACGTGAGAGGACTCTGTGCACAGTGGAGCTAATCACTTCCTGAAATTTCTCACTTCAGGTTCTCCCATCAAATATCAGGTAAGGGCTAAGTGATGTTTCTATAACCAGGTTTCTTTCCAAAGTTAGTGCTGATTTCAACCAGATTTCCAGGAAATCGGACAATTTAAATGTCGATGAACGATGGTCCATATTCACTGCTCTTAAGTGAACTTTGAGAAAATCAGCTGGTTGTGCAAATTTTCGGGTTTGTCCTGTTAAACCATTGAAGAAGTAGCGGAGAGTCATGACAACAGTTCCATTGAACATGAAATTTACAAAAAAATGCAAATGTTTGTTTCATTTATGAATATGAGGAAGGTTTGTCTAGTCATTGGAGGCCAATTCTCCTTCCACCTCAGCTAAGCGCACGACTTTATTTCTGCGTTTCTACCAATTGAAGCTCAAAGTGCGAAGAGTGTCAAATTGAGATTTATAACTTATTTGTCTTTACCAACCAAGCAAGTAAACCCATACGATTTTCTGCCAGGATACAATACAGAATACAGTGCAATATGTCAGTGATGAGGACAATTAAGGAATGCAATTAGAGCAGTTTGATCAGATGCTGTAAGTTCTGTACAACCTTTCAGGCTTTGCACACTGCAGCAGCCACACTAGGGTGGTGTCGCACTCTTTTAACTGCACAAGCCCCCAATGTTCCACGGAGTCGTGTGAGTTTTTGTTCTTTTAATCTTGGGAACTTTGACTGCTTATCTAAAAACTTTTCAGAGAACCGAATTTGACTGGTGGACTTCTGTAAATGTTGGAGCACATCAGTGGAATTTCTCTGGTGCGGCAAACTTGGATGCGATGACAAAAAAAGCAGTGGACGTCGCTGTGTAGAGAACAAGGCCCCGAGTCAGAGGAAGACAGCGATAACAAACCCAGATACAAGACAAATGACCCTGAAATAAGAGCCTCGGCTGATACTGTCTGCTCTTTGTGTTTGTGTGTGTTTACGTGCGTGAAGAAGTCCAGATAGTGTATGTCAAGGCAGTGTCATGATCACAGATTGTGGCCTCATCACTTCTCTGCTGAGGAGATTTAGCTGGCACTGGTTAGACTGACCATGGACTGTGTGTGTGTGCGTGGGGGGGGTTGTGTTGTGTATTTGTACAAATGTCTGAATGTTTGTCACAGCCCTGTCAGATCACGCATGAGTCTGCCCACTGCGTGTGTCGACCAGGGGTGACCTTCTTCAGTGTGTGTCTCTTGTTGTGTGTGTGTGTGTGTGTGTGTGTGTGTGTGTGTGTGTGTGTGTGTGTGTGTTTCCTGTGCTGCAGGCAGGGAAAGTCCCTGTCTCTGCTGTGCCAGGGAGTTGGAGGGGACACCTCATTCATCTGTGCTGCGTGGAGTTCCCCGTCAGAGCGAGTGGGGCTGGTCTGCTGCTTCAGACTCATCCGATTTTTAATCCCATCTCTCATTCCGTTGTTTTAAATGGTGTGAGAATAGTAGTGGATAAATTAAATGACTCGCCCATCACAGCCTCTGTCTGACTCTGTGCTTAATTAGTTGCATCTTTTATTAGTGAAAGATGAAACTATTAAATAGCAGTAAACAAAATTATTGCCATTAGGAAATTAGATTTTTTGTCAATGATATCATAAGATTACAGTAGCAGTTTAAAAGGAGGTAATTAAGCATGGAAAATTTGGAAAAAACTGAACAAAGAATGAAAAATGTAAAATATTAGGTCTGACTTAATCCATATTACATGACTTGCCATCCAACTGCTATACATAAAAGTAAAAAGTAATAATGTCCATGTCCTCCTCTTGTTGGCGCTAGAGGAACGGTCGGACGATGGCCAGAGTCAGTAGGATGCGTTGCCTGGGTACCATGAATGACTAAATGTACACAGAGAAGGAGGCTCAATACCTCAAGTCTGCGAGGTTGGTCCCAACCTGGACCTTTGCTGCTGCTCCCCCACTCTACAACAGCATTTCACACTTACTGACCCCTCAAGAGGCAAAAATAACTGGGAAAGGGTTAGGTACACAGGTACAGGCCAATCCGTGTAAACTAAAGCCTGGGTTGTTCTAGGGCCATCTCTACCGGCATCTATTGAGCATAGAAATTCTCAAATGTCTCTTGGAAGGAGATTATTCAGACTGCTGGTAAAGATGACTCATTTTGCAGGAAACTCTGGGAAAAAACTTGACAACAGAAAGAAACACGAGTTACACGGGGCTTCTTAAAGTTACAAGCTGGTGTTTCCTCCTCTGCATCTTTGCTTTGGGTGGTGTGCTTGACTTTTTCTCAGCGGCTATTTAGACTGCAGTGAGACACAGCGCCTCAAGCGCAAGTATGAAAGGAAAAGGTGTTGTGCTGACGTCACAGTTGCAGCGTGAAATGACCAATTCTTTAAGCATAACCCCAGATTAACAAGGAGCTTTTCCTTACAGTTTCGACCATTGCCCACTAAATGTTTTCTGTGTGCAGAGACCTTGTCCTGACAGATATAGAAACGTTACAACATGATTCTTCAGGGAAGAAGAGCACTTAGTAATCCTTTCTGTCAGCCTACTGCCTGTTGAGCATGACACAACCACATGAGCATTCGTCGGATTGTAATAACTATTTGAGTTTCGATAGATTTTACTACATCTTCATTGAAGGTCAGTTACCCTGTTTAGATTTGCACCAGTGAACCCAAAGACTTGCTCCAGTGTTAGTCATAAACGTTCGGAAGTAACAGATATTATCCTCTGTGAACAGCCCCACATCCCTTCGAGCATTTCCCAGCAGTAAATATGCTATTCCCCATATGAGCTTGATAATTAGCTGCGTTCCATATCTTGCAGTGTGTTTCTTATGCCAGACAGATCCCCTGTCCTCCTCTCTCCCAGCACTGTCCAGAGCTAATTGGCAGCTCGCTTGCCTGCCGCGACGGTGATCATGCAAATGTATCGGTGCTTACCAATAGCCGGGCCCCTAAAAACATTACAACGGCCATTACCCAGAGCCGGGGCTGGCCTAACGAACATATGCTCCCCCCCCCTCCATAAACCTCCCCCTCAATTCCTAAACTCTTATTTATGTGTTTAATTTAATGTGCGAGGGAAGAATTTCGGAAATTAAATTTGGTTTTCGTTGATGCCTCCAGAGAGTGGCGGTGTTATAATAACATGGTAATTTTTTACACGTCTTTATGAGAAATGAGAAAATTAATTCTTTCTGACAAGCTGTAATTATTGGGCTTGGAACAGTTGCAGCTGAACAGTTTGGGCTGTGGTAGCCTGGCAGTGAGCTGAGAGAGAGGGGGGGAGGAAGAGAGAGAGAGAGAGAGAGAGAGAGAGAGAGAGAGAGAGAGGTGGAAAAAAGGAGAGAAAAGAGGAAGTGAAGCGAGAGGGTATTTAGTCGTACAGCGACAGAGTCATCGAATCACAAAGGAGGGGAGAGGAATGGGAGGTTAAGACAGGAGGACCTGAGATGTGAGGAGAGGGGGATGGAGGACGACTGAGGAAAGGAGAGAAAGAGATAGGTGGAGGACATGAGGAGATGAGGGTTGACTACATAAAAGGTATGATGGAAGACAGGTGGGGTCAGAAAGGAAGGAGAGAGTGGGGTTCGTAGTGGAGAAGGAGACAGAAGATGGGAGGAGACAGAAAAGGAGGTGGGTAGAGGACATGACGCATGAGGAGGTAAGGTTGGATTAGAGGAGATGAGGAGACAAGTGAAGGGGTGAAGAGGGGAGGAGACGGGCGGAGAAGGGAGATGAAAGACGTGTTTGGAGGAACAGGAGAAGGTAAAGGCCGACGAGGAAAGGAGATAGAGAAGGAAGGAAAAGGGAAGGAACAGAACTTTATAGGAGAGAAAAAGGAGGAGGAGAAAGAGTTAAAGGGAGGAGAGGAGCTGGAGGACATGAGACGAAGTGACCAGCGCTAATTGTGGGTGAGAGAGAGGAGGAGAGGGTGATGAGATTGGGGAGAGGATTGGAGGAGGAGGATGAGATGAGAAAGGTGGAGAGAAGTGATGGAAAGAGAGTTAAGTTCGAAAAAAGAAAAGAGTGGAGGTTATGGGAGGAAAAGAATAGGAGAAAATGAGAAGGAGATGTGGTACAGAAAAGTGAGAGATCGTTAGGTTTGAGGCGACAAGGTTACGATAAAGGAAGGAGGATGAAGGAGTAGGAGATGGGCCTGGGAAGCAGAGGGGAGAAATGGTGAGGGAGGGAAAAGAGGGGTGGTGGTGGAGAAAGAGATTAAAGAAAAGGGAAATGAGAAGAGAAAGGTGGTATAGGAGGTAGGGAGTATAGGGGCTGTGGAGGAGAGAAAGAAGGACATCTGAATGAGAGAGGGAAGCAGGGATAGATAGAAAAGAGTGGATGTATAGAGAGAGGGAGAGGAGGCAGGAGGTGTGGTGAGGAGTCACGTGTTGGTGCGTCTCATCAGTCGGAGTCCCTGTCTTCCTGTCTGATGTCATGAGAGGAGGCTGCTCCTCCTGTGTCAAGGTTACATCTCATTAATATTCATATTCACTGCAGTCAGGCCGGCAGACCTGAACCCCAGAAAGGGTTCGGGAAACTGGAACAGGACATTTTCCGGAGTTTCCCTCTCATGGAAGAAGAGGAGACTCTCAGGGACAGACACCTGCACAACAACAGGGACATTCAGGAGAGGGGGGGGTGCCTGATTAGAGCTACAGAGAGAGAGAGATCACATGTTAAAAGCCCATCAACAAGACCTTGGCCCTAATTGCCCCCAAAAACTCTATCTATGCAATACAAGAGATTGAGCCCCTGGCCGCAATTTTCAGTCCGAACCCGACCTGAACCTTATGTTCCCGTGGATGACTGACACGTTCAGACCGAACGTGAATATCATTTTACAATTTTTGTTCCTTACATACGACTCTTCTGGAGAATTGCAGGAAAATGTGCGGACTTGGAAAGCAGCTACACAGACACGCTCAAAGCACATGCTTACACTTAAAGAGCTTCTTCAGCTTTGCTACACACACACACACACACACACACACACACACACACTGACACACACACACACACACACACACACACACACACTCACTCCTTCTCTGCCCCATCATGTGCTGAATATGGGACAGATATTGATATTATGCAGCCATATTGTTGTTTCTCCACAGTTATTCACTTAGGGTGCTGTAAAAGCACTCTTACAGTTGTTGGGTGACTCATTTAACGACCCACTTATGGTGTGCACGTGTGTGTGTCTGTGCGTGTGTGTGTGTGCAGTCAAGATGCCATTTGTTTTCACTGAGTGTCACTACTTTTAAAGGAGAAGCAGTGTGTCTCTCTGCCGTTTTCTGCATGTGTGTGTGTGTGTGTGTGTGTGTGTGTGTGTGTGTGTGTGTGTGTGTGTGTGTGTGTGTGTGTGTTAGGGCCTGGAGGTCACGACGATACAAGATTATTTTAGTACTGAACACACTGAAATGTGTCAAATGTGCACTCATCATTTCAAATGTAAGTCAAAATACTGCAAATAAATTGTCTTTTAAATCATGACATCACTTAATTGAGCTATGAGTGTGTGGTGTGTGTTGGAATGGGGGGTATGTGGGTGGAACCATGTGATGGTGAGAATGCGAATGTAATTTGTGTGTGTGTGTGCGTGTGTGCGTGCGCTTCCAGAAAGCCTCCCTGTTTATTTGTTGAGTGTGTTCCTTTTTGTCCTGTGCTGTTAAATGTTTCATCCTAGCAAAGGCATGATGGGACCCCCTGGGGATGAGGCATCTGCCGGCCCAGCCACACGCTGAATTATACATGACAGCGCAGGACAGAGAGTGTGTGACTTTGTGTGTGTCACTGTGTGTGTGTGTGTGTTGGGAGAGAGAGCATGTGTAGGTGTCACTGAGCGAAGTGTCCACTTTATTGCGTGACTCTATTCCAGATCTGCACTGAGCTGTTTTCCAGTTGTATATTGTCTGGCATGGCCTCTATATGTGTGTGTGCTGGATTCTGCATCTCATTTGAAAGCTACTTCCATTTTTTTTTTTAAATGGTAAATCCAACATTTTCTAGTTGACCAATAAATGGCTGAGCATTGCCAGAAAACAGGCAGTGTTTTGAGCCTTGGTAAAAGTACAAAACATTTTGTTCTACCTTGTTGGAATCGTTGCGTTGCAGATTCGCTTCTGGCAGACGTTATTCAGAAACACTTTGCCAAACCTGGTCAGCATACACGTTCCAATCTCTAGTGGAATAGACATCTTTTAGCAAACCATGGCTAAGAAAATGTGCAGTTAAACTTTCACTCCTCCTTATTTTTTTGAAAAGCAAAAAGGAATCCCATGTTGCCTGTGGGTGCAAGATGTGTAATCGTTAAAAGTTGTTAACACCATGAAGCAAAGAGTCTCCAACCCTGGAATGTTATCACAGCCACAATCATTTGATTTTCTGCATGTGGGATTGGGAGGTAAATGCTGAGTTTAAAATAGTATCAGGACAAAAGTCTCATTGCTGTGAAGGAGGAGGTTGTGTTATGTGATGCAGGGAAACTGACAGCCCCCAAAATCTTTACTAACAAGAACGTATGTCAGTGACAGAGATCACACATCAGGCCAAGTACTGTATTACAGCCTGAATCAAATTAAAGGCTCCTACTTGAATTGGAGAATGTGTGACTAATGTGTGTCTTCTCGAATGTGACTGATGCTGTTCTTAGATATAAACTCCATTAAACTGAAAAGTTGGGTTCTAACATTTTCTGGAGTTTGCTTTCACAACAACAGGAACAGTTAGAGAGCATTCAGGTGAGGACTGACGCCTTGGTAGAGCATGCAGGAGGAAATGATGTAGGGATAGCAAGTGTTTTTGTTTACAACGCATCGACATACTGGCATCTTGGTCATCTTCTTAGCCGTCTTCTGCATGTGTGAAAAAAGTCAAGAGCAACTGATTCTGACATTTGTGTTCTCACATGCACGTTCATCTGGAAAGATTCAGGAAGCAGCTTTATTCTTCTCGAAAGACTAATTTGAAGTTGTTCAGAAAATAAGTTCTGTGTGTTTCGTACTTTTTCATTTGTTTCAAGCTTTTTGCAGATTACCGATGTGCTAATTTATTTCATTAAGGGAATTCTCGAATCTCGAAAAAGTTAGTGGACTTAACGAAAGTATTTTATTGAATCGTCAAAAATAATTGTTTATGACCTTTTCCCTTGTATTACTGTATATATATATATATATATATTTCATTCTTATTTATTTTTTCTTTCAATGTATTAACTCTTCATTGTACCCTCGGCACCAAATGAGGGTCTTATTCCTAAATGTGTTTTCCGAGGCTTAAATAAATAATCAATCAATCAAAAACAGGCAGGTGAAGTGTATAAATTAGTGCGATAGCTAACATGGCTGAACACAACCCGAACCCCAATATTATTACAACATTTTTCTATGAACCTGGCCCATTTCGGGTCAGGTATCAAACACTCCATGTAATCTACACACATTCTATTCACACATTTTGGGGATGTTTTTTCCTTTAAAAGGTGCAGCGATCATGGAAAAGACGATGATACTTTTCATGCCCAGGAACAAACAAACCAACAGGAGCGAGTTGTGTCACTTGGAAGGTTAAATCATTTACCAGCCTGGTGTGCATGTGTGTGGCGTGTGTTCATGGTTGCAGGTATGTGTGTGTATTTGCACATGAGGTCTCGCCACTGGAGCTAATGAAAGCCCCATCTCCTCATGCAAATCAAGCTGCTGTTAACCCTAATCAGAGAGGTCGCTGAGTGCGCATCAATCCCACATCTCTGTGAGTGCTACGCAGGCAGCGCACAATGGTGCCCCCCCCTCCCCCCCTCCACAGGCCCACAGGTAATTACTGGGAGCCGGAAAGCGAGCGGGCCAGGGGGAGTCCGGGTCCCAGGAAGGTGTGCAGGGCACCTCTGTTGGTGCTTCTTTTTTATTGCTCCATGTCATTTATGGGGAAACACAGGGTTGGGTTGCATGTTGGGTCAAGTGCAAGTGCTTTCTCTTACCACACCCCTCCCTCCAAAACACGCGCAGACACACACCGGCTCACAGCGTGACAGGTAATTACAGTGGCAGAGTGGCTGTGCTGTGTGAGACTGGGAGGTCAGGCCCGCTGTCTGCTCCCTGTGGGCCGCAGAGCGTCACCCCTCTGACTACATCCACAATCATCTCCATTAGCCCCGCGTCTGCCTGTCCCTCCACCTGTTGTCTGTGTTGTCCTACCTGTCAGTTCACTCAGTAATGTGCAGCCATGGCTTCCTGTCTGACGATTTGAAATTGCATGTGTTGTCTGAGCAGCGATGGGAGATGGCAACGACGTGCCAGTAGAATAATCACACAGCATTGACCGTTTCTCTCAGTTAATAGCAACCTTCCCTTTGCCTCACGTCACCACCGGCTGTCAACTTGGCTTCGAGGAGTGTGTTTGTATTTTATCAATTTGGTTTTTCACCATTAAAAAATACTTTGTTGATAAAATGATTGGTGGCATAGAAGTAACGTACAAGATGAGTTGCCTGTTAAGACCTTTGCCTTGATAATCATATGATACTATAATATTATATTATAAAATAAATATGATAGTTCCTTGTCCTCCAAAATGTGTGTGTGTCACCTTTACTTGGTTTTGACATTACTATAATAGTATTTGATAATTAACAAGGGTCTAGAAAAAATTCATGGTTTTATAATGACCCCGTCAGGAGGTTATGTTTTCACCCCTGACGGTTTGTTTGTTTGTTTGATGCGGATTCAGAAAAGGGTGGATACAGGAATTCTTTATGTTCTTTTATAACATTGTGAAGTTCATGGAAAAGAACTTTACTTTACTTCTTTACCTTTGACATATTTAGGGCCCAGTTCACTCTGTATGAAGTGTACACCTTTCTGATGTCAGATTAGCCAATTAATTTCCCTCCATTCAAACCTACTTTACGTGCAGATCTGATTTTCAGAAGAAAAAGGAAGTTTGTAAAATGTTAATTGTACCAAATAAAAAACTCAATATGACAACGTAAGGATGGAGGGTACCATATGTTGGATCCTGAAAGTCTCATTAGATAAATTTGTGGTGTAATTTAAGGGTACGATCGTGAGAAAAAAATGTGACTCTGGTCGATTGATCTGGTTTCCTGCGATAATTGGTCATAAAATGTTAACTGAGAGTCTGAAGAATTCACAGTCACATTGTGCTTTAGCTAATAATGTGCAATTATTTATAATTAGCGGCATCTTAACCAAATACATCCATTAGACATTCACTGGGCTGTTTTCTTCCAGTCATTCTGTAGTTGATTTACTTTGATGTTCAAGGTCATTTTCCTGCTTCACCAAACTTCTTTTGACCTTCAGCTAGTGAACGGCCACCATGACTTTTCCTTTATAAACTTATGAATTAATTGTTCCCACAGTGATGGTAAGCTATCCAGGCCCCAGAGGCAGAAAGGTATCTCCAAATCATCTCGTCTCACCGTTGTGATACTGCTTTCATCCATTTTCCTTTTGACCACACACTCAGTGCTGCATGTTCTTCCCAAACAATTCAACCTAAGTTTCATTAGTCCATTAAACATTTTCCCACCATTGTCAAGGAGCTTGTTGGTAAACTTAATCCATCAGAACTGTTGGCTTTGGAGAGCAGCAGCTTTCTCTGTGAAGTCGCCGTGATTTGTATATGTGTATGTCAAATGGACAGTAAACTCTTTATGACGACTTTGTAACCGTTGCAAACTTGTTGCTAGAGCCGTACTGTGTGACCCTGGCTATCAACTGGATGGTCTGGTGATTGTGTTCTCGTGATCCAAAAATCGGTTAAGTCTGTCGTTAAGTCTGTGGTGTTCCACGTTTTTAGAATCGCTTCGTATTTGAAAATCCTCTTGTTTGCAGTAAGCATAGGACAAAGATCCATCTGTGATTAAAAACAGCTTTAAACATGAATGGAGTTTATCCCACAGTGCTCACTTCGTTTGTCATAGAAAATAAAACTTTTCTTTAACTGTCAAACATCCATTGATCAATTTCTCCACCTGATCTGTTACAGACAGTAAAAGGTTTGTATGTCGTATGATCATGTATGGATACGTGTGTTGCTGTGACTACTCCCTGGAGCTTTAATGTAAATAAAACTCAGCTTTCAGTCAATTGCTTTGTATATTACAGGATATCAGATAACCAATTAGGTGAGGCCTTTGACCCCAGCCCTTTGGTCTTGTCCCCGCTCTCCTCTTGTTAGTATTCACTCACTGTGCTCGGTGGCATGAATTTATTCTCTCTCACACATCTCTGTTTCCTGTCCACTTGACTCCAGGCATGATATGTGTTTGAGCATCGCAGAGGACACGCGTATCTGCAGGTCCCTCTGTGTATGATTGGGTTTGTGTGTTTCTATTTCCCTAGTATGTGTATGCAGTATGATATGATTGCTTTCAACTGGAGAGCTCTTGACCATCAAAAGAACATCATAGCAATATTTTCCAGTGAAGCAATAATGGTCACCTTAACATCATCACGCGCTCAACCCTGTGGGCAATTGACGTCCTTCTGCATAAATGGGATTGGGAGACAACAATTTTTCTGTGGTTTGAACAACAATGCCAATCCCTGTTTCCCCCTTGTCTCGCAATAAACTGGTTAAAGGCCTCCAGTAGACTCTGTATTCGATCAGTTTTGAACGATTAGGTTTGCCAAGCCAAATTAGGTTTGTGGATCGTCAGCCTTTGTGACCCGAGTAGCCCGGAGGTGTTTTTGCCCTCTTCACTCATTAACTGGTTTCTGTGCAGAGGCATTCAGGGATTTTTATCTGTGTGTGAAACAGTGAATTTCCATGAATCCATTCATTGGCAGAACAGGACATATTCTACTGTTCATGGTCTTTTCTTCTCGACATGCAGTCCATATGATACTTGACTCAGTGAATAAGGCGTTTGTAGAAACAGAGCGAGGTCTATATTAGAGTAATTCTCTTTTCTATAACCTCTCATCTGGAACAGGATAGAAAAACTTATCTCAATCTTAGTTAGTGAGACTCAAACATAAATCTTCACAAGCGGTTTATCTTTATCAAACAGATTCATCCTCTACCTGAAACTTAAACTTTATACAAATAACAGAATGTGATCTCAATACTAGATTAGTTTTGGCCTCAGAGATTTACCCTGCTATTCAAATTGTTAACGCCCGAGAATTAGTAGTCACGTCTCATAGTTCTGTACTTCTACCCACTGGATTTCACATGCTGCTTACAGACATGCACTGAACTCCGCAGATTTTCTCAAGAGGAGGTGCAGGTGTGAACGCAAATGTGTTGTGAGACTGAGAGCCTCTGTCCTTTTCTCCGCCCGGCCTCCAAGTATAAAGTCCGTAGAAATTCAGGAGAATTCCATTCGATTTTATTTGAATAGCGCCACATCATAATATACATTATCTCAGTGCACTTTACATAAAAGGTTAAAGACCTCAAACATTTTAGAAAAACCGAACAGTTCCCACAATGAGCAAGCACTTTGGTGAAAAAACTCTCGATGTGAGAACACAGCAGGGAATCCCCTGCTGGATTCAACGCCAGAGTGTGTGTGTGGGGGGGAGAAAACCATGTGCTTGTGGCAGGGTTAAAACATCACTTCCTGCCTCGCCTGAATAATGCTGGGGATGTGATGCTGTTGTGAACTGCACAGAAAACCTCAAACTACGGGTAAACTCCATAGCCAGTTCTCTGGATTTTACCCGCAGTTTATGTCTAAAAAAGATTATTTTGCCACAGTTTGTCTTTTCCATAGTTGAAAATTACACAGTTCTGCTTTTGGGTTTTCTGTCATGTTGAAGGATTATTGGATTTTCCATTGATCAAACAAAAAAATGTTGCTTCTATCCATTGAACTATCCATTATCCTATCCTTTGGTGGTCACATTGGAGCCAATCCCAGCCAACTTTGGACGAGACATGGGGTAACTTCCTTAAAGAAAAAACTGTGTTCTGTATAAAACAGTGTAAAATGAAGGTAAGCATTACAATACAAATTGTTCCAAATAGATTATATAAGGTCTTGGCAAAAAGCAACCACTTCCCTGAACTATACATTCTCCCTCCAAAACAAAAGCAGTGGGTGGAGCCCTGGTAGGGTGGTAGGGGAAAAAAGAGAAGATGAGAAGGTGCCTATAGAGAAGAGTGAGAGAGAGAGAGAGAGAGAGAGAGAGAGAGAGAGAGAGAGAGAGAGAGAGAGAGAGAGAGAGAGAGAGAGAGAGAGAGAGAGAGAGAGAGAGAGAGAGAGAGAGAGAGAGAGAGAGAGAGAGAGAGAGAGAGCGCTCCTCTTCTCTGAAACGGGCCCCAGAACAGCCTGGGTGAGCTGGGGTTTCATTATCCCCCGTCCCTCTGTGATGAGGAGAAGAAAGGCGGACGTGAGCGAAAGAAAGAGAAAGAACAGAACAGAGGAGGGGAAGAAGAAAAGAAAGAGGCGTTTGATAGAGCTGTGTGGAGACCGTGTGTGAATGAGCCAGTGAAGGGCAGCCATTGTCTTGCGGCGACCTCAATTTGGTACTGTACGCTCCTCTTTTTACTGCACTGTCTCGAGCCACAATGCCTCCTTTCTCCTCCGCTCTACTCCCTCTCTCTCTTAAAGAAATAGGGGGATTAGGGCCCACTGAGGGGAACTGCGTGTCCAGATTGCCAACTATCATGACTCCTTGCGATGTGACGAGAAGACGGCAAGAGGCTCCACACGACATTTGTCACTTTTCCCACAACTGTTGTCCTTTGTTATTCTCACAGGTTATAGCAGCAGATGAGGTAAATGCAACAGTTTGGAGGGGATGAGGAATGATCCGTGCTTTTCCACAGGCCGGAGAAAAAGTCTGGGAGGTGCAGGAGGTAAAAAGGAAAATAAGAGAAAGTGACACGGACAGAAGAGCGCAGCTGTACTTCCTGTTTACCCAGGCCTTGTTTGAGACAGTGGGAAAAGGAACAGGGGCTGCATTCATCCCTTCTTTTCTACCTCCGTTGACCCCCTTACTCCTCCCTCCTTCTTCCCCTCATCTATTCTCCCTCAATTCCTTGTTTTCTCTCTTCCTTTGCAGCTGTCGCTTTTCCTACCTCCTTGTCTCTTGCTGATAAACTGTATCGAACTTGTGTTGGATCAACGTGTAGTGGTATCTGGTAGGCATGGATTTAGTGCAGAGTATTATTTGGAAGCAGGACTGATTATTGCATGTCCGTAGTGGCAGCTGTTATCACTGTTATTGTGTGCAGATGTGAAGAAAAGAGTCCAAGAAGAAACAGTGGAGAATAAAGGATTCGGAACAGAACAAAGTTTATAAACAAGTTGTTTAACTTTCTCCCAAGGCAGTTCAGTTATTAGGAGCTTACATTATGAAAAAAAACATCATCCATTTTTCCCCCGGCACCAAATCATGGAGCGAAGACAGACATAACTATATTAGAATGCTCAGAAGTTTGGGTTTTCTTTGATAGTGAGTAAATTAACTAACTGTACACCAAAGCAGACCTTGACGCCTCATTGAGAGAGAGATGGAGGGAAAACAAGAGAGAGAGAGCAAGTCCCAGTTGTTTGTTCCACCCACCCACCCAAGCCAAGCCCTCCCTGACCTTTCTTTGTGCAGTCGGACATCAGACCGAGACACAGCGAAAGATGTACTAGATTAAAAGGATTGTTTTTGTTTGCGGTACAGTTCCTATTGTACAGAGGGGCGACTATAGTCAAGGATAGTCTATTCTTCACATGTGTATTTATGCACAAACGCACACGCCCACACGCCAACGCAAACTGGCTCGCTAACCCATGCACATACAAAGAGTCAAAATGTCGCCAGGACACAGCAGGACCCCTTTAATCCGCATGTGCTGTTTGTTGCATTGACCATCCATCTATTTGGAGTCAATCATTAGTCGGACATAGAAAATTGGCTGAATGTCACTGGAAAGAAAAAAGGAAGAGGACGCACGGTGTTAACAAGGAAGAAAATATTGTAACTTTTTTCTCTCATGTGCTTAACTGAGAAAAAGGGACAATATTTACTGTTCGTTAGTGTGTTTTTTATTTCATATTGTATATCATCAGTCAAACAAGTTAATGCTTTCAAAGTTTTACATATAACCTGCGTATTATGTAGTTCTAAGGTTAGACAAAGAAGAACAAATATGGACGCTCAGAATCCTTTGATAACCAATGAAAACGAAATGTTTCATTGGTTAATATTGCAAATAAGCTTTCACATTCATTCCTAAATGTAAGACCTTGTTGCTCCAAACAGGCATTCAACACGCTTGTCTACTGCCTGTCTCAGCATTGAATTGGATTTACGTTTAACATGAATTCTTTGAGAGCAGCAGGGGGTTGTAGGACGAAGGAGCCCGGCCGCATCACAGCGAACAAACCCTCCCTGCTGAAGTGTCCTTGAGCAAGACACTGAATCCCTGACAGCTGCGGGAGTGCTGCTCTCTTGCTGACCCTGTGTTCTGACCTTCTGTACTGTAGGGGCGAGTAGCCAAAGCTGCATCTATCGCCTTTATTCCCCTCGCGTTATCGATCACCCAAAGGAGAAATGGTATGTTTTCTTGCTGCTCTCCACTGGGAAGTGAGTGTGCAGGGTCAGCTTGGAACAGTGCCTCTGGAAAATGTTTGCTGAAGGACACTCCATCCAGCACAAGAGACAGAATCAAACCTCTGCCACTTGAAACCCTATTTTTGTTGTAGCCAAGAAGGGAACCTTCCTTGCAATGGTGTGGTCGTTTCATCCCACAATGGGGAGGTTAAAGGTCAGTTTTTGTAAGAGTGTGTAAACTTGTCCAGCTACTCTCAAACAAGCTACAAAGCTTCAGGGGGTAATGTAAATGACTGCTGTCTTTTGACAACTCTCTGTTTCCAAAAACAAACTTTGTCCCAGTTGAGAAAAGGCAAGACTTTTTAAAGGTTCTAGACATAATATTCACTGCTTCTAGAGTTCACTCTAGAGCACTAGCATATCAGATCAAAACAACTCGGGCCTCCCTTTGGCCACAACTCCCCATCAGCGAGGCGAATCCCATTGAAAGTGGCCCCTAAACACACAACCAGAAGCTCAACTGAATTAAGTTACGCTGTGTACTTGAGAGCCAACAAGGAAACCATCCAGCATCGCCTTGGGATGCTTCTGAGCAATGCAGTATAAGTGAAATCAACATTTTCCAACAGATTCATAATATTACCAACAGAAAGTTAACTAATGGTATTATGCCTAGGCTGTTGATGTACACTTTTGTCTGCCCTGAGAGAGTTGTCCCCCACTTTTGACCCTCCCTGAGGCGTGTTTTCTCCCCCTCTAAATAGTTCTTTCCTTGAGATTTTCCCTCACTCTAGTGAAGGGTTAAGGACAGAAGTCCTTTGAGGCGTGATTTGTATACGTTTGTTGCCCCTATGATGGACTGGCGACCTGTCCAGGGTCTACCACTCCCCAAATATTAGCTGGGATTGGCTCCAGCTCCACTGTTGCCCTTAGACGATAAGTGGTATAGATTAGGGCAACACTATATATCAAGTTTACCGTCATCGTGATATCCACCTGCACGATATATGTATTGCAAAAGACAGCTTGTACTGCAATGAGTGGTGTTCCATGTGCCATGCATTCACGCTCTGCATGTCAACATATTTGGCCAATCAGATGGAGCCCTACTGCCCGAGGTAATACATTTAAGATATTCAGATCATTGACAGGCCTGTCCTGGTTTCCCCCCCTCTCCCTAGAGCTGTGGAGCTGTCCGTGGTCCCGGTATCCTTAGCCAGGTGGAAGTTTTTCAATGAAACCATGTTGTTGGAATGGAAATAATGCATTTAGATGTTTCTCAGTGTTTGCATAAACCCCTTACTGTATGGGGTCTATTTTAGCAGGGAACGCAAAGCAGAAAGACTTTAAAACCGTACACTTAAGCATTTGTTTATTTATCGAAAGTCATTTATGGTCATCGCAACATTCAACGATGTTATCATATATCACATTTTTTCCTAATATCGTGGAGCCCTAGCGTAGATGATGAATGGGTGGATGGATGATTGATTAATATTTTAGCTGGTCACTGATGATGACAGGCATTGTGTTGGCATTTTCAGGCCAATAACACGATTTCTCCATAGGCACGCTGTGTATATCACACTGCCAATTTGCTTATAAACATGGGAAGGGGTAACAGTTTCATAGGGAAGGACTCACATGCACTAACATGAACGCCCGGCCAGATGAGCAGCCAAAAAGAAGGACAGAGAACCTTGGATCACCCCACACAGAGGGAGACTGACTTTGCAGATGCAGATGAAACTGCAGCCACATCATCAAACTCATCTTCTGAAAGAATTACCTTCAAATTTCTAAACAAACTTTTTCAGCTAACAGTTTGCTGCATTCCCAAAACCTCTTTTGGACTTTCAATTACAATTCATTTTGATTAAACATGTAGATGCACCATCCTTGATGGTGTCCTTTGTTAGCATGGCCTTCTTTTGGCTAAAAAACCATAGTCTCTTGAGTCTTCCCCATGTAATGAAGATTGAAGATTAAACAACAGGAAGGAGCCATTATTTTTGTCAGGGAATTAAAGTACCATCAATCTCACTTAATCACCTTCCTAATATGTCCTCAGACGCTGGCGGAAAACTGTTTTGCAGCTCAAGGTTAACACGCTTTGTTCTGGGGAAAGCAAAGGGAGCGAGGAGAAGGATAGACGAGGAGAATGGCTGTATGAAGCTGTTCCGGCACGCTTTGGATCACACTGTTCACCGAGTGGACACAGATTATGGAAAACTGTTGTGCTGGTGGAGGGGGTGGGCCGTGGTGGGGGTCGATGTAGAAAGAAATGACAGCTTTTGTTTGGTCTGTAATTATCTCGGCTTATTCGCCCGCTCATTTCCTGAAGGGACAGAGACGAGAAGGGCCAGCGGTTCGTGCTGTAGCCTTGGAACAGGTGGAACAGTTTGTCCTTCATAACCATGAAAAGCTCTTGTCGTTGTGTGCCGTTTGGTGCACTATGGAAAACAATGACCGAATACATTAGCTTTCAGAGCCAACATCCATGCATCCATTATCTATATCGCTTATCCTGTAAGGGTCACAGGGGTGAGCAGGAGCCAAACAGATAACATCAGATCCCTAAATCTATAACAGACATTGAATGTGCACTTTCTGTGTCTTCAGGTCCAATTCTAGAAAATCTAGTGAGTCATCAAGATACAATAATCAACTCTCTTGATGACATGAGGTGGCGATGCTGTGACTGAAACCTTGCGATTTTCTCCAGCTTTAAAGAACCACTTCCCCTCCACAGAGGGAGCTCATGTAACCACGGAAACCATCTGCAGAGCCACACAAAAGAAGCAAGTGAAAATGGACGGGGATCGAACGCGCCAGTTGACTACCATTGATTTACAGCGTGAGAGAGAGAGTGTGGGTGATGTTGACAGAGGTTGGATTGAGTGTTTCTGGACTAAGACTAAATTCAGTGTCTCCTCTCAGGTCTGTATACTGCAACTTGTATGTTGTAGTTCTGCTGCTCTAACAGCCGTCACCACAACCATCTTCATCATGGACCGTTTTTTCCTGTCCCCCCCTCAGTCTGATCATAACCTCATCAGCTGCTTTTCTGTGGAGAGTCTCTTTCAGTTCTTCAGGCCCACTTGAGATTCACTGAAAACCCAGTTCCTTAAGTATAATACTTCCTGACCTGTGTTAAGTCCAGAGAATTGGATACAGAGCTTACCCGCAGTTCACTTTTAACACATGCACAACACAGCGAGTGGGGGGGGGGTTCTCTGCACAGACGCTGTCACAAGAGCATCAAATCCTCCATATCATTATTAACTCCAAGAGATCACCGGCTCATATCACCACAAACACTCTATACATCTTCATCAGCCAGAGATGTTTATTTTCCGATCGTTTTCATTTTAATATTTTCATCCAATGTGTTAGAGGCTTTATCATCTGTATTTAAAGCTAAGGCCTCTGTCTTCCCCCTCATCACATTGATGATTATTGATGATTGTCATTATGTTACGGACGTACAGTGCAAAAACGGGTGAGGTGGCGGGTGAGGGATATTTCTTAACCGCCCGCAGGAGATTGTTGTTTGCATGATCCAGTTCAAATCAATCCAAAAACGAAAACCAGAATAATTTGAGCAATTTTTCTTTTTCTGTCTTCAGTCTCATCATGTTGTTTGCCCGGGATGACTTCTCATTATATGCAGTGTAATATGTCAGAACCACAGTTGGTTGCACCGAGGTACTTCCCATAAATTGCTGCAGGAGATTGTTATTTGCATGATCTTGCTTGTTCAGATTAATCTCAAATTAAATACATAATAGTTATCTCGCCGCGCATTGTGGCAATTGGGGTCACTAAGCATTTCAATATAATAGCCACCATGAGCTGCAAATCAGAGCCTCTGCTGCCGCTCCACCTGTTGACAGTGTTGATATTTGATAATTAATAACTAACATACATTTGTTCCGATCAAAATCATGCACCCGTCCATCCCTGTGTAGAGCCTCCCTTACGCTCACCTCACATGTAACCAGACAAACTGGGCATGGTAACCTTGACTCTGGTTTTCACCCGTGTCAATGTTTCACAATATTCTCTCTCATATCCATTCAATGTGCCGAATAAATTTTGAATCTGCATAATCTGTGATATGCAAAAACTAATTATCTGTCAATTTTTGGGGCAAAGTGAGGTCCCATGATTAAGCTTAATCAAATTAGTTTGATTTCGGTAGTTAATGACTTGTGTGGTAATATTTTGGTGTCAAACTGTTTTTAGATATTGTCCTCCCATGAGTGATGATTTGACTTTTCTGAATCAGACAAGGCCCGTTTTTTAAATATTGTATTTGCTGGTGATTCTTGCAACATCAGTCATGTGAAGGTGTAGCTGATGAAGCAGGAGTAGATGAAAATAATTTGCACTTTATTTTACAGAAAGACAAAAAGAATCCTGGGAAATGCATCTAAACTAAATCATAATAGAGAAAGCTAAAGAGCACGAAACTAGAAAAATCTGCAGCCTCTCCACAAGCTGCCAACTCATCTCCCCCCCATTCACTACTGACTGGCATTCACCTTTATAGCCTCACCTGTCTGGAACCTACCACCTGTGCTGGTAAGTATGAGGTGAGCTAAACAAAAAGACAAAGACAAACCACACTCAAGACAAGACCAAGTTCGGACTCTATCTGCACGAATAAAGCAGATAAGTGCAATAGGTAGACTAAAGTGTAATCTAATGCAGCACACTTCACCCATTCTCTGTCTCCTTGAGTCTGCACCGCTCCTCCTTTCTCACAGACCTCATTGTGCAAACCTGTTCTCACTCTCCCTGATCGACCTGCTGATCTGACCCCACGTAGCTGCCACAACAACCAAACAGAGCAACGTAACCAACACAACCAAAGAAACTGTCAACACAAACCTGCTGTAAAAACAATACAACACACAACTCTAATAAAAAATGTTCTGCATAATTTAATCGATGATCAAAATTCTAATAATAATCAGATGACCGAATGTGTAATGTAGGGAGACGGTGCCTAGTGACAAATGGGGAGAAAGCTGCTTTTCACAGAAGGTATTTGGGGTTCATAGATTACATTCCACGATCTCGGACTTTAGCCTATTTTACACAAATGAACCTGTATCTTAAGGAATTGGCTGCAAATTGTGAAACCCAACGAGGCTCTATGACCTTCCCATGTCTTTTCAATGCATTCCCCAGTCAGAGGTCACAGGCTAGCACCATGACAATCACCACGTTGTTGGTGTTGTTATGCCGCTGTTCCAAAACTGAAATCCTCGGATGACCCTCGCTCTTGTTTGTGCAATTGCTTATGCAATACTGATTATACACATCTGACCAGTAACACGTGATTATGAAATGAATTGGCATCAAATTTCCCCAATAAAGCCTTGTATTAGCCCAGACAGATGGGCTTTTCTTTGCTGTTTATTAGGTTTGTATTTTTTCGGTCTGTGTCTTCTAGGGTGAACAGTTTGCAGGGCAGGAATAATAAGCAATGGTGGTGTCACAGGAAACCATCTGATTTGGTGCTTATTTGGTTGCAGTTGTAACGCACATACACACATCCACACACACCGGACATCACACACAGACACGGACAAACACACACGCCTGAGGACACGGTTGCAGGCTCTCAACATTTTTGTCCTGCCCCCTGTGTAGTTTTTAAGCATGTTGGAAATCGTGAGTTTGGCCATCAAAGCAGCGCCCAGGCCGTTAATGGCTTTACGGCTTGTTAGTTAGTTTTAGCCCACTCAGGAGGAGGGTGTGCGTGTGTATGTGTGTGTGTGAGGGGAGGTGTCACTTGGACTAAAAAACAAGGAGGAAAGTGCTCAGGAGTGTGTCAGTGGAGATTTACACGCACACAAATACCTGAAAACACACATATAGGACACACTTGCACACATCCAAGCAGGAGATGGCTGTATATGGCGCAGATTGACTCATATACACAAAGACACACGAATAGGGAACCAGCATGTCGATAGTCATCTCTCTTTCTGCCTCTCTCTGGGAGTCCGGTGAGGCCTGGCCTAATTGAGCTGGCCTCAGGAAGCCCATCATTAGCCCTGCTGCTCCGGTCACACATGGCCACCAGATGTGAGTCCAGCCACAATGGAGTGCAGAGTGCCACTCTTTCTCTCCATATTCCCCTCTCTCTCTCTCTCCCTCCATCTCTCTCTCTCTGTGTGTCGCTCTCTCGCTTAATAAATTGCCTTTTGTTTCCGTGCGGCCATTGTCCGCTAAGCCTACTGCTGTCTGCAACAAGAGAAGTCATCGGGGCCTGAATGGGATGCTTTGTACCAACAATAGACAGAAATGGGAGAGGGAGACAGTAGATTGAGAGAGGGAGAGGGAGGAAGAGAGGGATGGAGAGGGGACAGGAGGGGGAGAGGGAAGGAGTGGTGCCCAGCAAGGATTTCAATACGCCCTCTGGAATTTTTATGGCTTGTTTTTGCAGTTTCACAATTCAGTGTCCCAGGGGCCATGAAATATACATCGTATCTTCTCACCTCCCTATGGCTGACCGTCCACTGCTACATGCTGCTCATGACTGGATGAGTGTGGGCGTGTGTGTGTTTGTTAAGTATGAAGATGCTATTTTTGTGAGAATCAAGTGACCTCACAAGGACACAAGCAAATAGGAATTCCTAACAGGCCTCTCAGCGACTCCGGTTGACAGTGAAGGTAAGAAAAAGGATCACACTGCTATATGACCTGGCTCATGTAAAATTCCAGACAGATCAGAAACACTTCTCTTTCAATACAGCTAAATTCTTGAATTTTTTTTCATAATACATCTTATTTCGTCAATTTTTTTCCAAACACCACCAAAAGCAACTGCCTAAACAACAATACTGTATCTGAACACACCCTGTGGACACACTGAGTATAAGAGGGCACATGCAGAAAGACATGGTGACACTGGAAGGGGTCAGCCTACATTTGCATGCACGGTGTCAAAAGCAAGTTTGTCTCCCGCTTAAAAAGGACAGACTTGCCTCTCAAGGCCATGTTTAATTGAATCCACACACTGACAAATGCAAACTTATTTATACCTGTAGAGTATTTCCGATGAAAATGCATGCTGAGGTGCAGTGCTCACTTTTGGATGGTGGCATTACTCTGGCCAGACAACAAAACTTCTTTTTAAAAGGCGACAGGAGCTGTTGTGTGATGGATTAAAGAATAGCGGTTGAGAGAGAAGTTGGGACCATCCAAAGTCTGTTTGGCTCCTGCATCAAGTCTGCTTGTTGTGTTTATTTTGGTGTTCAGCAGATTGATGCATGCTCGTGATGTCTGGATCCAGAGGTGGCATCCGGCAGAGGCTGCATTTGAAGGCCTCACAGTGACGCGTCTAGACATTCCTATTTTCGAAGGCTCCTTCATTTGCAGCCGACAAGTGCATCCTTTTATCCCCGAGAGACAAAGGCTCCGACGGGGGGGCCTCTTAAAACATTCAGCACGGCCACTTGAGAGTTCAACCAGATTGTTCTTGAGATTTTTTTCTGTAGATTTGACTGATTCTAGCTTTTATATGGAAAATCTTTAGTTGTTATGCGTGAAAATCCAATAATGTGACATGCAATCATATCTATGTGACACGGGTTTGCTCAATAACCTCCCTGAAATTCTCATCAGGACAAACGGCCAAGCAGTGTTTTCCAACTCTAAAAAAAGGTCTTCGTCCCTCAGCCTCTTCGGGGGGGTGTCAGTGTGTGAGTGTGCGCATGCAAGCCAGCGTGTGGGTTAATATATGGCCGCATGGCAATGCATGATACATTTTGACGGCTGCCCTCATTTGAGACAAATGTAATTATCACGCGTGGCTGAGTTTTTTCTTATTATTGAAAAGTTAAGTCGCTAATCTGTGAAGTTGTTCCTCGGCTGAATTAATTCAATTATCTGGCAGCACGAGTAGATATCAAGGTTTGACGTTCATCAGTGTGCGCCTGTTTCAGTGGGACAGTGTGTGTGTGTGCAGTTGTATAATATGCATATGAGTGTGCATGTGTTTTTATATTAGTGTGTATTAATGCCTTTGTGTTTCTGACATATTGTAGTGTGCGTGCATGCGCGTGGATCTGTGCGTGAATGTATTTATGCCAGTGTGTGGAAACGTGTGAGAACTGAAGCCATGTTTTTCAACTCCCACTGGATCAAGGCCTTTTATAATCCACTGAGCCGACATAATTCCACCTCACTTACAATGGATTTGTCTCTGCTTTGTCTCTTCATTATTGTTCCCATTCACATGATAAGCTGCTTCATGATTCCATTAGCATTCTCTCGTAGCCGCCGCGCTATAGGCACCAACATTCAACTTCAGCGCTGCGGAATTACAACTTTTGCTCAGTTAATCTTTTTCCCTGATGGGCTGAAGGAAAGTGAAAATCTAATTGTTGTACTTGTAAAGACATAATAGACCATCTCTGACTGGTTTTATACTGTTGTCATACTTAAATACTAGAACAAATGATGGAGACGTATGTGAATGTACATTCACTCCGTAACAAGGAAGAATGTGAGTTAGGGTTACATAAATGATTTCCATTATATTGGTCTTTACAAGGTCATCAAAGCCGCACTAATAAGTACATCACCAGCATTACTGCGGGAATTATGAATGCTTCTGTAAATCACTTTTCAATAATGGGAAAAGAAATTAAAAGATATGTATATTCTTTCTGCTTACAGTCAGGTTTAAACTTATTTCAGCAACAGATAAATAGAGAACGTCTTACATATGTCATCCTGTAAAGCTACAAGTGGCTGAGTGGTGTGAAAATGATGTACGTAAGTGTGATGAGAACTACCCAAATTGACGAAACCATCTTTGGAAAAAAATATTGAACGTGTACTGTGAGGGGGGGTTATGATTTGTACTGCTTCCAGCCACTAGAGGTTAATCTAGAGGATTTGCTTCATTTATGGGAGCTGTCATGTCGTCCATCTTCATCTACATTCTCATACACTTCCATTATAAACTTTGTATAAGTTATATGGGCTCTAGCAGTTAGAAAAGCCAGAGTCCACCTCCATACATGTTGATGTTAAAACAGCCTTCATTCCTCTACTATACTCTGTGATAGAATTAACTGATAAACATTTGCTTCATTCAGTTCATTAAAAATGTGCATATGCAGTTTATTAGATCAGCGTGGGAACAAACATTATATTTCCTCCGCTGACAATCTTTTGCACAAGCTGTCACTCTGACTTTAAGTCTTTAGCTGCAGTAAACACGACTTTCCCCTCGTCGTTCTGTTTATCCTCCTGCGTCTTCCCTCCCCTTTCTCTCTCTCTCTTTCTGTCAGACATGCTAATGCTATCGATCCTCATTGGAAACAGGACAGAACCATCTGCAGATAAGAAGACAATGCTTACAGCGACCCATGGATTTCTTCCTGGCGCTTTGAGAGGTGTGTTGCAGGCTGTATCGGAGTTCACGGGTTCTCACAATCTGTTGTCTTACAGATTGCATCGACAGTTTCTTCCAGGCTCGGCCTAACAGTCTGTTTTTTATCAAAGAGGATGCAAATTGTATTGTATGAGCCCAATCTATGAGTGTGTGTGTGTCTGTATGACTCAGATTGTGTGTGTGTGTGTATGACTCAGAATGTGTGTGCATTGTTTTTACATCATTTTTAGATTTAAGGGCATATTTAATTACTATTGTTATATTATTTATTGTATATACGTGATTGTGTGTGTGAGTGTGTGTGTGTGTGTGTGTGTATGACTCAGAATGTGTGTGTGTGTCCGTGTTTGTGTGCATTGTTTGTATGTCATTTTTAGATTTAAGGGCTTATATCATTAATGTTGTCATATCTTATTTAATGTATTTATGTAATTATGTGTGCGTGTGTTTGCGACAGAGGTTTTATAATTTATTTATCTAATATCAGGATCCCAGACAATGCAACTCCCGTGTCAAGGTTGGCAGCGATGGTTGCCATGACGATGTTGGCAAACAATCTCTGGGATCTGGGCTCTCTTTCTCCTCTCCAAGAGGAAGAGAGGCTTTTTCGAGACTGAAGAGCAGAGAGGCGTCTCTCTTTTTTCCAACAGTTGAGTGGTGGATATTGATCAAGAATCGAACCCATGTCGCCTGGTAACACAGGCCTAATGCACTTTTCGACCCAAACTAGAAAGAGAGGGGAAAGCGTGGGAGGTGGGAAAAAAAACACAGGACGACAAGCACCAGTATAACAGCTGAAGGAAAAAAGCAGGAGCGATTGCGATGAGAAGAGGAAGAGATGGAGGGGAGGAATAAAGGAGTAAAGAAGAGGTCTCCCCAATCTGCTGCTACATAGGAGACGGAGCATGTACAAATAGAAACAACTGCACGTGCACACAGGTGGACACACACTGTCAGTGTGAGTCCTACCTGCTCGGCGCAGGTCTGCCATGCAGGAGGGAGAGCAGTTAAGTGAAATGTGTTGAGCCCTCTCAGGTAATTACATCTCCATGCTAATGTCTAATTAGACAGCTCCGAGGGGACTCATCTGCACTGCATTCATTAATGTAGTCAATCTACAACCAGTGTTGGGGAGTAACGGAATACATGTAACGGCGTTACGTATTTAGAATACAAATTATGAGTAACTGTATTCCGTTACAGTTACAGATTAAATAGATGGTATTCAGAATACAGTTACATTGTTGAAATCAGTGGATTACATGACGGTACTTCTCGAGTTTATTCACTCTCTCGTAAATCCACCGGCGGCAAAGCCCCCAGGAAGCAGCTGGAGACCAGGGCTGCCGTAAGAGCGCCCGGGCCCCCGGCGGCGTGAAGGAGCCTCACCGCTACCCGCTCGGGACCGTTACAGGCCCGGGACCGAGGCTCTGAGAGAGTTCCGTCGCTACCAGAAATCTACGGAGCTGCTGATCCGCAAGCTGCCCTTCCAGCACCTGGTGAGAGAAGACCGACCTGCGCTCCCAGAGCTCCGCTGTCATGGCTCTGCAGGAGACCAGCGAGGCACGCCGGGTTCACACCGGACGCTGAAGCGCCGGGCAGCGCTAATAATATCACCCGTTGACCAAGTAGTATAAAAGCATTTAGTCACTTGTTGCTCCAACATTAACTGCAACCGCGTCCCAATTTAATTTCATCCATCTTCAAGAACTTCTCCGCTGTTCTCTCCGTTCAATGTCGGGTGTCGAGGGTAAATTACGTATTCTCCGCCCCCCCCTCTCTTTTTATCTTTATGACTGCTTGTGTGTCTGTAGTGGATGGGCAGAGGGGGGCATTTAATAATGTGATCGGTAAAATTGGTAAAATTAAAACTCCAGGACAACAGAAGGGGAATGCAAACTATGGGATGCATACTTTATCATTTATATCATATAAAATGTCATCAATATCGTTTAAAATCATTTTTCAGTGTGTTTCATGGAGCGATACGCTCGCGTCAAGCGCAAAAAAAAATAAACTCGACGCCGAAACGATCGTAGCACGGCGCGAGGCAGCCTTGGCGCAGGGGGGGGGGGGTCCTTCAGCCTCCGGTGGGGCCGGCACAGAGGTGGGAGTGGATGGGAGCCGGACATCCAGCTGGAGAGAGAGTTTAAACTGCTGCTTCTCCACTGACTATAACAACGCCGCAATCATACACTTAAAAAATGCAATACAAACCGGAAGTATTCCAAGTATTCAGAATACGTTACTCAGATTAGTTAATGTAATGGAATACGTTACAGATTACATTTTTGGGCATGTATTCTGTATTCTGTAACGGAATACGTTTTGAAAGTATCCTTCCCAACACTGTCTACAACTTACATGCCCGTGCACACACAACAACAACCGCACACATAGTGTCGTCCAGTCAGTGAGACCTCACACACACAAGTGTAAACACATGACAACACTTAAACCCACTGTGTTTACAGAATATGAAGTTTAGCCTGTGATATTTCCTAAAAGTAGGGTAACCGGTGCAGTGCCTGCTCCAAACCTGCCTTTCATCTCAATAGTAGTTCAATATTTCATTCAATCATCATCATCCAATTTCCAAGTAGCTGTTACATTATGATATTACCGATGATAATAGCTCATATTTGTCAGATACCAAATCAGAAAAAAGCGGAGCTCAACTAAAAAATAAAATGCGGGGACACAAACCCTCACGTACCAGTTAATTAATTACACCTATAAATCTCAGGCAGCATAATAGAACAGGCCTGTAGTAAATCCTGCCTCATGAGGAGACTGAGGTTTTTATTGACTCTTGTTTGATTAAGGTGCTGATTTATTTGAATGGCCATTTTGGACGCTTTTATTTGTGGTGCTGTTGAACTCCACAGGGTTACACTGAGAGGAGATTCTTATATTTTCCATCTTTTGAATAAAAACGGGATACACTATTATGCAATACTGTATATTAATATTATAAGCATTTGAAATATGTTATCTTTACCTCTGGACACCACAGTGCCAAGAATGAATTGATTAATTGACAAAGCATTTGACAGATTCATTGGTAAGTAAAGCAATCGTCACTGTACTAATATGTTTATCCTCTTTTCTTTCATTTGAGACGTCTAAAATAATGTAACGATAATAGTGATAAGTTAAAGTTCACTGCGTGTGAGTGGGCTTGTCGAAGAAATTTCCGACGACATGCTAAACATGAAGGATACAAATATCTGAGGATGAAAAGCGTCACTGGTGTTGATGTGCTGCAAACACAAATAAAATGATTTATCAGAATTCATGCAGTTCATGTCTTAAAATGGCTCGAGACATATTCATCTTATTTGTATTATTTATTACACTACTTAATCATTAAGTTTGGCAATCATTGATAAAAAAAGTTTTATCTTGACAAATACATGTTTATCTTGTTGCATCATCCGGTTTGTCTTCTCTGTAGATATTATTTTAAACAAGGCTATTTAGACCAAGTCTCTGTCTGATGGCAGAAAAGAACACACTTGCTTGATAAATGAACCAGCGTGAAGAGACTCAATTATTCAGCCTCCGTCACAAAATGTATTTTAGCGTGCTGTGCCACCAGGACACCCCCCGCCCCCAGTCTCCAGATGATGCAGCTATGTGGCGCACCACTGTGTCTGCTGGTTTTGGCTCGGAGATTAACTTTGACCCTAATTTCAACCCGCGTCTCCTAGGAAGCTGCGAAGATGCACCTGACGGCACCCTGCGTCGTGCGCGTTTGCATGTGTGTGTACAGTACGTGTGTGTGGTAATCCAGTGACCCCGGGGTTTTACAGTAGTGGCGAGAAGTAACTGCACTAATTCACTGACCCGCTGTGAGCGTCTGCTGCAATTAAGGCCAACTTTGCAGACGGGTCATGCCTCTGTGTTGCCTTTTCACTCTCATTCACTCACTGAGACGCACTCGATCAGCTTCGAGTCGCCTTTTATTTCCACGGGAGCGTATGTGCGATTTCAGGTTTGAAGAATCATTTATTTTCCCATCTTGCATCTGCAGCTGTGCCTCAAAAATGCACACGCTCCATACAAAGAACACACGCCTAAAAACCGTCAAACCATCAAAGAAAATCAAAGTACTTAGTTAGATGACACAACGGTTGTTAACAATCGACTATATGTTTTGTTTAAAGTTACACAACCATGCTCCAGACTCTAACTATACACCTTTGAATGTATCTAACACAAGTGAATATGCTTTGTGAGTCCAACCTGCAATAACAGCTGCTACTCAGATGTTATTATATTGATCCTATGTTATTCCACAGGATATTATACTGAAAGAGTATTGTATCCATTTTTTACTTCTCTGTGAATAAAGTCTTAAATGTGTGTGAAGATGGAAAGTTTGCGTGTGTGTGTGTGTGCATGACATACTGTACAGCGCTGGAGAATCTCCTCTCCAGCCTCCTCCTCAGCGAAGGCGCGTCTCCACCAGACCACAGCACGCACAAATCTGCTCGCTAATTACAGCCATATAAATCAGCAGTCGTAATTATGCTAATTAGACTGCTAACTTCCTCTCAGAAGCCTACACAAACAAAGGCGACGCTATCGGATGATTCGCCGTGTTAATGAGCTTGTCAACTTATCTGACACGCGCTAATTACTCCGCAGGACTCCTCTTGTGTTTGGGAGGAGGAGGAAGGAGAAGCATCGGGAGTCGCTAGTTTTAAAGGTGGAAGGAGCTCTGCGTGTGACCCCCCCCCTTTCACCCTGCAAATTAATACCTATGTCTGCAGATGGGATTACACTCGAGTTTCTGACAGCATCACTAACTGATGATAGTGTGAGATTAAGTGGATTGTGAGATCGGCGTCCCAAACCTGGTGCAGTCGTGATTTCCTCTTTCCAAACAAATAAAACATTTAATTTGAAATGTTATTCTAGGGAGCCTTGGCCAATTAGATTTTAATTGAAATGTCTCCAATGCTGTTAAACATCAATGTCATGTAACTCTCCTAAAAAGCTACACCTACAGGTTTCTACCATAATAATAATAAAACAGAATCAGTGTACTTCTGTTTTATGGCGGCAAATAAAAAAAAGAAACTTCGTTATACTTTACTAAAGGTCTCAAAGTTTGAGGTTTCAGTAGTGTATTGATTTGGTATTGATTTGGTTATCTTCTTTCTTTACAGAACAGTACATGAGAGGACAGATGTGGTGTTAGATGTAAAACATCACAGTGACTAAAAGCTGCCAAAGAGCAGCATTAGTGATTAGTTCAAACAGGACTCAGGCCGCTACACACACATATGAACACATTAATATATATTTGTTAAAATATATTTCTGTTTGTGTGTGTGTGATTGGAGGGGGGGGGACTGCACCAACCTGTGAGTGTGTGTGTGTGTGTGTTTTGTATTTCAGGTGTCCAGCTGTACAACAGAAGCCGACAGCTGCCATAACACACACACACACACACACACCAAAACACACATTCTCACACACACAACAAAACACACTCTCAAACACTGTTTCTCTCCTCTCCTCAATACTGTATTAACCTTTGCTTTACTCTCCGTCTGCTTGTCTGTCTGTCTGTCAGTCCATATGTGTGTTGTCTCTCCGTCTGTCTGCGTTTCTTGTCTGACTGCCTGTCTGTCAATATGTCCGTCTGGCTGTGTGTGTGTGTGTGTGTTTGTATGTGTGTGTGTGTGTGTTTGTGTGTGTGTGTGTGTGTGTGTGTGTGTGTGTGTGTGTGTGTGTGTGTGTGTGTGTGTGTGTGTGTGTGTGTGTGTGTGTGTGTGTGTGTGTGTGTGTGTGTGTGTGTGTGTGTGTGTGTGTGTGTGTGTGTGTGTGTGTGTGTGTGTGTGTGTGTGTGTGTGTGTGTGTGAGCGTCGAGCCTGACAACAGGTGAGAGGAAGTCGCCTCACATCATTTGCTCACAATGAATCCTATCTTGAATTGAATCAGGACCAGATCAAGATCTTGGGAAGTGAGGCTGTTGTTCTGCAGACAACAATAAAAAACATGTTTTTTAGTGAAGGGTTTTCCGCACTGAGTGAAAGAGTGGGGCGTGGGATTATCCTGCCTTCTTCTCTGGGGTGTTTGAAGGTTGAAGGAGTCACCTGATCTGATCAGCTGATGGTACGCATGCACGACTTTGTACATTTGTACAGAATGTATGCATGTATGTATGTGTGTGTGTATGTGTGAGAGCCAGAGAGAGAGACAGAAGAGAGAGAGAGAGAGAGAGAGAGAGAGAGAGAGAGAGAGAGAGAGAGACCATATAATTTCTCCAAGCGAAAGGGTGGCAGAGAACTCCCAAAAGGATTCTCGTGATTCACTAGAGAGACGGAATCAGACAGGTACACTGCTCCTGATGCACAGACCCCCGATTCCTCCTTCCAGCCACAAGGGACTTACAAAGTAACTCCACTTCCCCTGTTGCTGATCAGAGTTGCTCAAAATGTTCCTCTGTGCATGACTACCACCTGCTGTCTACCTCCGTCTCCTCCCCCCTCCCCTCCATCCCCCTGGCCGTCTTATTCTCCGTCGTGTTTGATTCCGTGAAGCCGCGTTTTCTCCGACAACTGCTTAATGCGATCTAACGAGACCGGATGAAAACGGCCGTGGAACAGGAACAACTCATCTTAAAATCCAGACGCCGTGTTGTTTCCTTCTGATTCTGTCGGGACATTTGATGACAGGGCCTTTTTCTCACCGTCTGGTAATCATTTCACTCCCTGTTACATGTCACATGCTCCTCTCCTCTTTCTCTCTTTTCTCCCCTACTCCCATGTTTCCTCTCCTCCCCTCTTCCTCTCCTCTCCACTTTCCTCTCGTCTCTCCTCTCCTTATCGCTCCTCTCTTCTCCCCTCTCCTCTCTGTCTGCCTCTCTGTTCAGTATGCACTGCTGAGAGGGCATCATTACCGAGCCCGTATTTGAGTCATTTTGATTTAAGCAGCCAGACAATGGCCTGTTGATTGAAGCAACCAGAAGGCAGACAATAGGGTTCTATGCCACATAATGTGCCACCATTTTTTCTGAGCTCCCCGCTTTCAGAGAAGGGCCCCGGCTCTCCATTGTGCCGCTCCCAGAGGGAAAAAATGGTGCTTGGGGAGGAGGAATATTTTCCCGTGGTATGTCATTATTTTGCAAATTTCTATTATCTCATCATGTTGTCTTCATTGTAATTGCAGCTAATTAGGAGGCTAGTTAGGAGCCCCGGCTTTGAGGCTGGCTCGGCTGCTGAAAGGAGCCCACCGATTATGGCCCCCGACAAGAGAGGAAGCAGGAGAAAAGGGGAGATTAATGCTGTTACCCAGGAGACACTGGCTTCCATCTGCGGGGAACAATGCAGTTTTGTTTTCTCCGGGATCCAGCTCAGATCAACAGAATGGACTCGCTCTGCTCAGCTCGGCTTGGCGACAATGCCCAATTCTTACTTACCGGGGCTTGGGCAAACCCCAGCACCCCCTCCTCTCCTCTCCTCACCTACCCCTGCCCTCCGCCCCCACCGCCACCACAGCCGCTTTACCTTCTCTCCCTCCCCTCTGTCCCTCCTCTCAGTCACTCTCGCCACCTTCTCCTCCGTTCAGCGGGCCCTGACTAAAAAGCTTAGGGCTCAGCGAGCCGGCCAGCGCCAGTGACTGAGAGCTCTCACACACCCCCTGCATCAGATGAAAGCGGCGCGGTGCGTGGATAGAGTTCCCAGGTTGCGGGAGGTCGTGCCCTTGTCACACACGGAGCCGCGAGGTTTAACTCCCCAATCCCTGCCGAGCTCCAAAGCACTTAATGAAATAATATACTCTCTCGCTTTTGCTCTTTCTTCTTCCCCCTCATTCCGTCACTCATCGCACCAACCCTTCCCACCAACACCCCCTCTGCCGCCTCCCTCACCGGGCTAAGGCAGGCCCTCTTCACAGAGCCAGGGGCCCCGGGGCCCCTAGACACCTTCTTTGCAAGGAGAAGGAGGGAATACAATGAGAGAGGGAGCCTAGTTTGGTACAGTACAAACACACGGAGAGCAAGCAGGCTAGAAGAAATGAAAGGCCTTTGTCTGCCTTTGTCAGGGGGGGAAAAGGACACTGAGAAAGAGCCAGTGCTCAGGGACGGAGAGAGACAACAGATAGCGGGCTGGATCACATGACTCGGAGCATTGTGATCCGGACTGAGAAAAGGTTTGGACCGGAGGATCTCTCCATCTGGTCGCAGCAGGAAAAAAAAGAACAGGCAGAGATGGAATTAAAAAAAAAGAAATGGAGATGGAGAGAGCGAGGGAGGGAGCAAACACAGAGAGAGAATGAGAGAAAGTATTGAGTAAGTGCCAGCGACATCTGCTCCCGTGGGCAAAACAATAAAACTCCCTCTAGATCAGCCTCACACCATATATGTGAGCACAATGCATCGCTCCCAATGGCACAAATAAATATGTGTGTGTGTGTGTGTGTGTGTGTGTGTGTGTGTGAATGAAGAAAGCTCTTATGTTCATAACGTCTGCCCACTGATCTGTTAAACTTTCACCTACACAATTAGCTCAGTGTGTAGAGACTCTTTCTGTTCATCACAAATAACTTTCCCGGCTCGTTTTTGGACATTTTTACCTTCTCTTCTTTGAGGTTTGGGGATCAAATGGAGCTTTTTATAACTTAACTTTAAACTAAGTTGTGGTGCCTCGTAGTTTCTCCATATCATCTTTATTGTAACGCTACTTTGGATTCCAGGTGCTTGTTCAATACCATTTGCTCTGCTTTCATTAAAGTTTGCTTTTATTATTCACATATTCTGTTTTCATGCAATCTGCACCGTTTTTAAAAGTAGGAACAGAGGAAAGTGTTGCGTGGTGCTGTTAGAAACAGCCGACTTAAGCATCTTGTTGTGGAAGTAATTACTGTTGGAGTCCTCATGTTGATTTGACCCCTGTTAAATCCATACCATAATAGATAGGAATATTATATTTAGTCAAGAATAATAAACCATATGGCTCTGATGTTGTGCCATAAAGAACCATGTGAGGATGAATGGGGACTAAGTATAGGATCTGAACTTAGATCTACACAGCAGCCACACACCCTGTGATTATGAGCCAGAGAAACACCATTTGTACAATTAAACATTTTCCCTGTCAGATATTATACGGTGAAAGAATTCCATGTATAAATCTCCGCCATTTATTCTTTCAGATATCTTGCCTTTTGTATCCAACAACTGCTTTGTCTGCATCGTTTCTGTTAAGTGTTTTTGGCCAAGGACCTGGTTTTGATTGGCTGCGAGACGATTGAAGAGAAAAAGGAGTCTCTCTTTTTTTTCCACTTGGGCTTTTGAAAAGTTGTAACTGAACAGTTGGAAAGTTATAGGCACCTGCATTTGGAAAAAAAAAGAGGCAACAGAACTTTAATCAAACATCATGAAAATCCCTAACAGATTCTGAAAGCACGCAGACAAGGTAATCTGTGTTGTTTAGAGACCGCCATGCGCCCCCCCGCACCATTTATCTTTGTGGGGAGACATTTCTCCCTGTTGCGTTTAATGTGTAGTCAAAGTGGAGAGGGCGAAAACGCTACTCTCTAATTTCGCATGTCATCTCCCTCCAAATCACTTCAAAGATGAGGCCTCTGCCAAAGATTTCCTCCTTTCTCTCTCCCCCTCTTTCTTTTCCGCCTTTTCTTGTTCCCGGAGTTGCCGTTGTCGCCGTCGCTCGGCGCCAGGAAATCGCAGGCATCTAAACAGCAGCACACAATGTCGTCGAGAAAAAAACGGCTCTAGAGTTTTACTTTCAGATGTCACTCCAATAGCACACATCTGCTATGTGCCGTGCATCTGCTAGACTCTCCCGTCTCAGAGAGCTGCGAGCACTGATTGAACTGAAGACAGAAAACATCCTCATTATCGCGGGCAATGAGCGCGCTGGGCTCCCCAGCAGCCCTTGAATGCATTCACTCATTTCTGTGCAGCCCGGTGCTGTGGATACACATAAACATGCAGATACACACACGTGCACACACATGTAGACATAAGCAAACAGCCGACACACAGGTTAAGGCACATGCACTCATGCTGCTTCAGTGCCAATCGTCCCTGTGTCATTGACAACAGCATTAGACAGCTATTGTGCTGGTGTTTAGCCTTTAGTGTGAGAGCCTGTCTGTCTGTACTGGATATTCTAACAGCACTGGGTTGGATTGGTTTCTAATCTGCAGAAAAATTCAGGACAGAGTGAAACGTTAAGATACTGAGTGAAATATCACGATACACATTTACAGCTTGTTAAAACTTTAGGGCCACAGACAATACATTACTTTCAGCCATGCAGAGATAATTTAGCCCTACAGTCAGACTGAACTTACTTGTTCCTAAACATTTAATAAGAATATGAAAAGATTATATTGGAAAAGGCACCAACGTTCAAATCAAAATTAAAATCTGGACTGATCACTTTCAACATTGACACAACAATGTGGCGAAAGTTACAGAGGGAAGTTTCATTGGAAGTAAATACATTAAACTTTGGATATTTACCTGACACTCAACCGTTATTGACCATTATTTACTGCCAGTAAAAATAGGATACATCAATACTCATTTATGATCACAGATTTGACTCACTGACAAGTCACATGACTACTGATGACCATGACATCTTAAGAACAGGGAAGTTACCAAAGATTGCCTCGGGCCTGTATGAGAACAAATTACTATCAAACCTCCCAGGAATCGTTGACCTGAGCTTGTTCCTTTTTGGTACCATAGGTTTTACCAGTTTTGACCTGAAACTTGATATTAATAAAGATCAAATCTTACAGACAAACTTAATTTAAGGGATGGGATCATTTTAAGTGCAGAAAGCTTCTAGTGAACATTAAAAGCAATGTTCTTTCGTTTTTGTTTTTGTTCTTACTTGGAGCACTTTATGATTAAAACAGACTCCAAATACTTTTTTTCCATAAGGATCTTGCTTGTCGCATATTTAAAAATGCAACCTCTTTGTGGATGCGTGTGAAATTGCAGCAGTTCAGGTGGTTCAGTGTTTGATTGTCTGACCTGGAAACAACCATAAGTGGCACTTTTAGTCATCCAGGCAACACGAAACACACTTAGGCCTCGGAGGTGTTGTCAGCTTCTCGATACAAGCCAGAGATGTCAGAGATGTGGAGTGGCACACATCGTGGTCAATCAGACTTCAAGACATTACCTCCCAGGCATCCCCTTTGGCTCCGCCTCTGTGATTTGTCATCACATTACATTTGATTGAGCTGATACTTTTATCCAAAGCGACCTACAATAAGTGCATTCAACTATGAGGGTACAAACCCAGAACAACGAGTATCAAGAAAGAACAATTTCTCCAAGAAAGCCAAAGTACAAAGTGCCACAAGTAAAGGCCGGCGCATGCTTCTGCGTCGTCAGGGGCCCGCAGGCACGCAGCTGTAACGCAGGACTCGTTGTCATTCATGGTTCTCCAACCGTTGCGCGTGTTGCCATGCAATTCCCCGCCAGAACACTAGGCGCAGTAATGTTTTTTGTCGAAGTCGGCTCTTCTTCGTGTGTTGCACGAAGAAGAGCGATTTATTTACATCGCCATGGCGGCTCCTCAGAGCCTTTTTCTGGCGGAAAAATCCGCCGGTTAGTGACGGGTTGTACTAGTGGACATAGTGTCGGATCTCTTCTGCCAAGTGCTCTTCTATCTGGTCCATATTCATTCTTCTAAATCTTCCGTGGTTTCCGGGCATGAACCGGAAATGCGACTCCGGAAATGATGTAGTCAGCAGACCAATCACAGCCCTCGCGGCCGGGTGACGCTTGCGGGGCTTTGCCATCTAGTTAGAAAAATTGGCCGACGCACGTAAGGACGTAGGAAGGGCCGTGAGGGGCCCGGAAGGGCTCCTGCGTCTCCGTTCCCGTGAAAACGCAGAAGCATGCGCCGGCCTTAAGTGCCATTTAAGTCCTACCAAATTCTTAGTTTAAACTTTATTCAAGGAATAGTCGAGGAGATGTGTTTTTACTGCTGTTCTGATGTCATTGGGGAGCTTGTTCCACCATTTAGGAGCAAACAGTGGTGATTTTGTTGAGTGTTTAGCTTGCAGTGAGGGAGCAGCAAGCTGATTGGCAGACGCAGAGCGGATTGACCCGATATCGTCATGAATAAGTTTGTCTGCTCTCATCCTGCAACAGAGCAGCGCTCCACAGTTGACCGGAGCCTCGGCTTCTCACCTTCACCTATTGACGCCATGGTGATAAGTGGTAACTGTGGCAACCGTTGCAAGTATCAGCTTTAAATGGCCACATTTGCAGACGTGTTGTCAGTATCAAACAAAGCCTTTCCATGTCCTCCGCTAGCAGCCAGCCCCTTCTCTGACTCGAGCTGTTTTCACACCTGACCTGCGGATAAAGTCCGGATGATTGGATACGGACTTTACCCGCAGTTTGCTTTTAACACATGCACAACACAGCGGGAGGTTTTCTGCACAGACACATTCACAACAGCAACAAATCCTTCGCATTATTCCAGCCAGAGAATGAGCAGCTGCGGAGATCACATGATTTTCTTAACAACACACTTACAATGGTGTAGGCTCTTGTCACCTCAAACTCACATTTTACCGGGAGATATTGGTTTTCCTACGAAAATACGGAGGATCTGCAGAGTTCAGTGCTCGTCTGAAAGCAGCTTCAGTGACACCACCTTACCATTGTGTCAGATGTTCAACGATCTGCAGATCCATATCCAGCATCTCTGTAGCAAAGACTATACTGTAGTTTGCTTCAAATCCAACTACTACAATCTTGATGCCAAACTGTTACCCCGACATTAAGGTGTACTACCTCTTACCCACAATAACATTGTTTTCCAAGGCCTCCACAGACATATGCTGATTAGGGAGGATTAGTAAAACGGGGTTGAGGGAAGGCAGAAGTGAGTGTAGAGATGTGCCAATACAACCGGCTGAGGTTAGACTGTTCACCAGGTTAATGGCTACAGAATAAACTCAGGACAAGGAAAAAGACTGATAACAGGTCTGGGAATTCCAAGGGAGGAGGAGGTAGAGGATAAGACAAGTGCAAGCTCAGAGAGAGACGTTACGTTACGGGACAGATGGAACAAAAGAGAAACAGAAGGAGAAGGCGAGGAGATGAGGGTAATGTGTACGTTTAAGGTTAAGTGAGGAGTGGGTATCTTGGGACACAGTAGATGGATGGGAATGAGAGGGATTGGGGGGGGGGGGGGGGGGAGAAAAATGTATGTTAATCAATAGCTAGTAACAGGGGTGAGAACCCAGGTGGCTAATAGAGGTAAAGGATAAGAAAGAAATGATAAAGCAATGAAGGAGAGGAATAAACAATGGAAGGATTTGTCGTCTGGACTGAGCAGTGACTTGAAACAATAGTTTATCCGTGGGTTTTCAAAATGTGGGCAGGGTCAACCATTCATAGGAGGATCAGAAGTGTTGTGTCTAATGTTTATGGAGCTTCACCTTTAGTGTTGAATTAAATTCAGTGTATCTCGTCCCATGTAGGATTGTTTGTGAGTGTTCTTTTTACATACAATATGCTCGTCCGATCGTGTCTGCGATTCAAATATCATTTCATGCGGACAAAACACTCCAAAAGGCACAGATATACACTCTCTGACAAGAGAGATCAATAAAAACAGGGACACAGGATTAGAAGTTAGAAAAACGATTTCCTTTCATCAGTGCGTCTTTAGAGAAAAAAAAGATTCCATCCAGAAAGGCAGAAATCCCACACGTGATTTGATATTTTATCAATACACTCCTCATCTGTGTCTGCAGATGTTGCATTGACATTGCTATCAAGCAACCACTGCCAAAAGCACTTTGCTGTCGTTGGTCTGCAGCAGGGAACAGAGTCACATTGAGTTTCTATAAATGTGTACATCCACATCAGATCACCCAGTGTTAATGTTACAGAGAGTTTGCAACAACAAAGGTTGAATTGTGATGCTGTATGCATCCTGTTTGTCCTCACTCTTTTTAAAAGTAGGTGCATTTGAATGTTTGGATGTTTGTCCCTCATTACAGTGTAAGAGTGACGGTGGAATAACTTATGCATACAAGACAAACAGTGCAACGAGCAAATTAGGCTTCACCTTATTGCCTTAAAGAGCAGACGGATGCATTCCACATCAACAAGAACCCTTTTTAATGATAAATTCAAATGTTTTTATGTAAATATTGTTCTATTTACATCACAAGTGAGTGCAGCAAGTCCCCCGGTAGACGGTTCACAACGTAAGGTGAAGACAGATGAGAATCAGAACCTCTGGACGGGTTAAATGATTAGATTCTTACTCAAACACAACTGTGAGTGTGTGTGTGTGTCCGTGCCCGTGGTCTAATGACTGCGCTGTCTGCAGAGAGTGGAACACAGGAGGGAATTAGTCGTCATTGCATATCAAAGGCGTAGCCATTAGAGACACAGGGTAGGGTCTTCTTAATGAGAGGGGGTACCGGTGTTTGTGTTGCTGTGTGTGGCTGTGTGTGATGTTTAGATGGGTCACAGTATATGCATACTTAAACACACACACCTTCACAATCAGCTCCATTTATACACATTGTATTTGGTACCGTCCATCTTGAGAAAAATGAACTCACAATGACACAATTCATAGAAACACACAACATTGATCTATATATGTGTATATACCTCAAAGACTTGCTCTCCCAGACGCACACACACTGTGTTGCCAGGTCCCTCTGGCAGGCCTGGCCGTGCCTCTCAGTGTGGCAGGACGTGGGCAGAGGTGCCAGCGAGATGCCAGGGCTTTGTGTGCCACACTAGATCAACGCCAGGCATCGCACGTACAGAGTGCACAACGCGCCCCGAGAGGGCAGGACTCGCACACCCACCTACAACTTCCATCTATACGCACTATACATATAAACATCTCATCAAAGATCATTCTCTCTTCCCCTTTGTAGATGTGTTTTATGTTTTTCTGTGTGTGTGTGTGTGTGTGTGTGTATGTGTGTGTACGTGTACGTGTAGGCTGATTGGCGATGCCCTCTGTGCCATCTGCAGCCACCCCTCCCACCCACCTCCCACCCTTCCCACTCATCACAAGGGTGGGCTTAACCATCTGTGTGCCAGTGTGTTCCCATAGTGAGAAAAGGAGTGTGTGTGTGTGTGTGAGTGTGTGTGTGTGAGGGGGGATTCACAGTGGTGGTTTTGGTAACAGGGGTTGCCACGACAAGCACTCGCACACAAAGACAAGTTCACAACATAAGGTGCTCCTCTGTGCAGACTACATCGATTAAAGCACAAGTAATGTCATGTAATGTACAACAGATGATTTCGCTGTATTCAAACAATTGTAGCAGCATATTGTGCACAACATATGTCACTGGAGTGTTTCTATGGCACCGCACTGGCCACAGCTGTGGCCGGAGGCATTATGTTTTTAGGTTGTTTCAGCCATCCCGCTCTCGTGAACACGATATCGCAGGAACGCCGTGAGGAAAATTCTCCACATTCGGCAAAAACGTTTACTTAGAGTCAAGGGTGAAGGTTTTGGGCGGAGGTCAAGGTCACTGGGACCTCCTGTAACAACTAATTAGGACAACACACACTAACTACCTTTTATTAAATTCCTGAAAAGGCTTGGCCATATATGAGTCTATATGAGAATGTTTGGCAGAGTGATGGAGACTCAATTCTTGCAGCAGCAGTAGAGGTGTCAACGTCTCCAAATGCACCAACATCACAAGAAGACAATGGTAAGTGTCAAAGGTCAAAGCCAAAGTGACCTGATAGGATCCTTATGAGCAAAAATGTATCCTGGGTTGCATCTCAGAATCTAAGATACTGGGGCAGAGGAGCTTACTGCATGAATACGTTTATAGAATATAAATTCAAACAATCAAATGTGTTGATTATGTGCTGCAAACAAACATATGACACAACTCTGGTTAGTTATCTTTGGTTTAGGGCTGAAGCATCTCCTGGAGCCGAAATATCCACCTCAAGTCCATCCTAGTAGACATGACTTTATGTATTTTATTGGTTGATGCATGATGATTTCACTAAAACGGTCCAATCTGTGACTTCATATGACTTCAAGCTCACAATTCTCCATTTGTGAAAAGGTTTGAACACAGAAGTCCAAAACTAAGTCAACAATCTGACTTTTGTCCAAGCCCTAAAAATGTGAATGTGACTGCGTGAGGGATGAAGTAGCACCATTGTTCGTGTTGGACTTTCCCCATTGGTCTTTCAAAACGATTTGTCCCAAACTGTTCTTTCACGTCAGCTGACAGAGATGTTAATGAGCAGCTCACCCTCTCTGTGCCGTTTTCAGACATGACCTCTGGAGGAACTCCGGGGAATTGGGTCCGGATTTTCTCAGGAGGTTTCTTTTCACATATGATCGACACAGCAGGAGATTCTCCGCTCAGACGTGTTCACAATGGCAGAAAATGCTCTGTAGGATTCAGGCGAGGAATGGTGCAGAGAAGATCACATGTTGACTCACAAACTCTTGTGACATCTTGGTCATTGTCTTCTAAGTGTATGGCTCTGCTTTTTACCCCCCCCCCCCCCCACTCGATCGCAGTGAATCCTGCGAAGGATCTCCTGCTGTGTTCTCACATTAGCTGCACGGGAGAAAGTCTGCAGCAGCTCAGTGCGTGTCTGAAAGTATCATTTTACAAGTAAAAATAGCTATAGAACCATCCCTATTGACCTTTAACCTTGACAGTATTTTGGAGCTGCAGCTTGGAAATGGCTGGGAGCTGACTGCTGGTCAGTAGAAAATACTGTACATGTGAGCACAGAGAGAAGGAAAATGATAAAGGGCATCAACTTGCGACATTCAAACTACCAGTGTGAAAGTGTCTCTGGACACAAACCAATGGGTGACAAGCCTCCTCTGTTGTGCACGGGCTCAACGAAAAGAAATGAAACAAATCAGACTAACTATGAAATCAATTTGCGCAAAAAGAAAACAACTTTTTGGAAAAGCAGCTGTATACACATTGGATCAATATCGAAAATGGATGTTAAGGGGCTCTATAAATAGGTGGCGAGTTGTGGTCTGGTAATGACTGTGTGTGTGAGTGTAGGCTGCGTGCCGCTAAACGGAGGCTGCTGGGTTGTAGGATGTTTAGGAAGCTCGCCACAACTAGCGTGGCCACAGGCCAGCTGGCAGGTCGCCTCAAACCTCAAGCAGCACTGTTATTCTTCCACTTTCTTCCTGTCTCTTCCCTAAACTTGCTTAATCTTTCCTTCTACTCTTCATTCACTGCCATTGTCTCACTTTGACATCTTGTTTTGCTTTACTGTCTTATCTCACTTCACCCTTCTCCAAACTTCACACACACACACAAACACGCACAGTTGCACATGTATGACAGGACTGCAAAACAACAAAAACACATGCATATTCTCAAGACCTCCACACACATGTCCCCTTGCCCTGCATGGCCTCATGCAAACAACACACACACACACACACACACACACTTCTGTCTCAGTATTACACACACCCTTGAAGATAAAAAAGAAAAAGGAATATAAAAGAAATAAAAACTCTTAAGCGACAAACCCTCACACCCAGTTTGCCATTTGATAAGATTAGATTTATTTCTCTAGCTGTGACACAGAAAATGGAAGTGGATTATTTAGTTAAATAAAAAAAAAAGGCAGAATTAAATTAAAACTTGTAGGCGTTATTGTTAAGCAAGGAACAGTGGGGGCTTAAATATATAGGCTGAGCATAGCCTTCAGGCAGTGGATAGCACAATCTCCCCTCCTCTTATTCTCATCAATGGACTTAAACACACACACACACACACACACACACACACACACACACACACACACACACACAGCTTTCCACGACCACAAAGCCTGTGTTGAAAATCAGAAATCATTTCCTCTTCACTCCAGATTTCCTCCTGCTCGCTTTCTCTTCTTCTCCAGCTTGCTCCGTCGTCCCCCCTTCTCCCTCAGAGCAAGTACACAGGGGGCTGCCAGGGCGCATCAATCCAGGGTTGAGCCTGTGCCTTGACGCGGTGAAACACAAAGTGCGGAGATTTGGTGCATAAACATGTGTGCTCTTAAACGGCAGCAGCGAGCGAGAGGGGGAGCGCTGCCAAATCCCCCCATTCAGCCTCAGACCGAAGGAGGCGACATCCTGACAGCTTTGAGGTGGAGGGGGGAAAAGAGGGGAGGGGGGAGTCAGTAGATGGTAGAGAGGGGAGGTATGAAAAGGAGGGAGAGAGAGATAGCAACTTAAGGCAGAGATTGTGATGGAGGAGGAGGTTGAGAGAGAACATCAGCTCCTGGGGATAAAAACAAAAAGTGATAATCCGCTGTTTTTTTATACTTAAAACTGTTTTGCTCTTCCTTATCTCTGTGATATAATGAGACCAGGAACCAACTTTTAGTTTGTTCAGCTTCTGCTGTCTGAGATATATTTATTTTCACGCCAAAATAATCTTTATTACTATAGAGATAAATGTAAGTTCAATGAAGAAAACTGGAAAAAGGAACACATTTCATACTTCTACCTTTGAGCCTTTTCACATGATCCTCATTTGAAGATTTTGTAATTAATTGTAGAACGTCATTCATTTTTTATATTCTCTTAAAATTGAGTTGTCATTAAAGTTCATACTTGACCTTCACAATGGACAAAATCGAATGGATATATCCTTTTATTGAAGGATTATTCAGGTTTATTAGAATCCCATTTCTTATTTTTGTTGGCCGGGTAGTCCTATGCTTTCTGTCATTTGTCATAACATTGTATGAATCTGCGTAATAGCTGTGCAGTAAAGAATTAGGAAAAGGTCAGTGGGGCCCCGGATGAAGCAGGAAACACAAGAGCTCACTATGGGTGTAAATAAACCAAGAGTTTAGCCAGATTATCTAAACCACTTCATGCTCAGCAGGAACCATAAATGTGACACAGGTTCAACCAAAGTTGAAACCAGAAAATTCATGGATGTTTAAATAGACCGTTTGTGTTACGATTCTGCCTTTGGTCTTTAGAAATTTGTTTAAAACTTGTGCGATGGTTTAGAGGCTGATAACTCTTGTCCCATCTGACTTCGTTTTAGCGACACTGCCATGTTGCTGGTCACAAAAAAGACGACAGTGCTTTTCTCTTCTAAATGAAGACAAGAGTTGTAATTAATCAGGACTAACCTAGTATCTTATAGAACTTGCAGGAGCTCAGACCCTTCACACTAATAGGTCCATTCTATTTTTTTCAATTTATAGTCAGTTGGCCTGTGAAGCTCTAATTTGTTTTTCTAGAGAACCCAGAATATGTCTTTACACTTCACACAACATAATAGACCTCTGATCTACTTTATTATATGCACTGTCGCACATTGTATAGCTCTGACAGTGCTCTTCCCTCTCATACTGGTAGGCCATCAAAACATCCATAAAGATTTCACCATCCTCGGCAGCCAGACCCTGTCATTGATTCTAATCTAATTGAACATTTTTCGTTATTTTGTGGGAAACGTGCTTCCGGCCTCACCATCTTCAGACATGCACTGCAAAATGTGTGATCATGTAGTGGTCGTCCAGCAGTTGAGTGTTGGAAGTGATTCCTGGCTTCTCCTGTCTGCTTGTGCTCTTATACAGGACCACTACATTGAATGGCTATCATGCAGACACACGTGCGTGAATCACTGATTGTGTGTGAAGCTTGTGTCTTTCTGCCATTCATATGTGCGAAGTCACAGTTTATGCTCAGTCACAATGAGATATTTTATTCATTCTCATTCTTCTCAGGTTGAATTTAGTCAGCCAAAAACTTTAGTTTGCTGCGAGAGGAAGATTTCAAGGAGAAGTCTCCATTGTCTGTAGTGCAGTCAGGTAACAGGACAGATATAGCGCGTGAGTGTGAGTTAATGCGCTCGTTACATCAACACTTTTTGTGTATTTGTCTGTGTTTGCATGTGTGTGTTTTCGAGATGTCTGGACTATCATTTTTTGTAAATCATTCACTTTTTATTTGTCTTCCCAGGCTAGTGTTTCATTAACCCCGCTGTGACACAGACTCCCTTTCATTCACCTCTTGCATTGTCTGCTCCAGTCGCTCACTCTGTCTCTCTCTCACAGCTCCAAAGACGACTAATAAATAACGGACACCAAAAACACTCTTATTTTCCCTCAGCCATAATTAACTGACTCGATTTTTTCAAGGAGAGGAGGGAAACAAATCTGGCTAATTAGGAATGAGTTAAGATTCGCACAAAGAGTACAAAACGCTAATTAAATTTCAATCCAGAGACGAAAACATCCTTGTTTACAGTGCGATGTTTGCAGCAGCAGTTAAAACAGTGCACCCCCGTTGGAAGCACAGCGGGTGAAAGGTCTCGGACACACTCACACACACACACACACACAGTCCACATCCAGTAACATTGAGCATGTCAAGTACCAGTCAAGAACCTTGACTTCTGCTACTGAGCTCGACAAATAAAGGAATGGACCCGGAGAAATGAAAAAACTAATAAAACCAACATCATTTACTTGCGTTAGGATGTCGAATTGCAATTGGTCAATCTCCCAATTCCTCAAAATATGATTTCCATACAAACTTAATTTTGCCACATTCACAGGCGCTCTCAAACAGCCCTATTGCCCTATGTTCACAGTCTCCCTGAATATAATCACCTTTTCCTCTTGAAAGTCAGCAGACCTTGGTTTTAACTGGAACTGCTTTTCTTCTAAAGGAACTTGGAGTTGTTTTGAACACAGCAGTGTACAGCTCCATTACTGTCAAGGGGAAATATTACATTTAAAGGACTAGTTAAACATTTTTTATAAATACTTGGATTACACTTTCTTTCTGACGGATACATGAGAGGAATTGGTACCACTTTCATATCTGAATAGAGAGTTGGACTCCGGGAGCGATTAGCCTAGCTTAACACAAACACAGAGGGAAACAAGTTGCAGAGCTTTCTAAAGAGCTAAAAAAGGAAACACTTAGCGCATACGGGGGTTTAAGTCCTCATGCAGCGGCAGGTTTGTAGATTCGGTTCTAAGCTTTACACCAGGTCTCCCATTGTCTGTTTACCAAGTTCACCCTAACTGTCCTGTCATTAAATGCGAAATGCCTGCAAATAAATCTAAATATAAGTAATTAACATCTACTTGCAACTATGCTTACTAATTATCTTGTTTTTTCACCCCAGACCGTTGTTTTGTTTGTTTGTTTGTTTATTTGTTTGTCAGCGAGATTACGCAAAAACTACTGAACATGTATTTATAAAACCTGGTGGAAGGAATGGCCAAAAAATACCCCCTTAAATATTGGGCGGATTCAGAAAATGGATGCGAGATCGATATAATCATTTTCTTTAATGCTAGGGTTGGTGATCACGGAAAAGCTAAGTTCAGCCCTCTCGTTAAACCTACCTCACCAAACCACATGATCGCATGCTGCCTGACAACTGCTAGAAGTAGACTTTTCCTTGATTAGCCCGCGAATTTCTGGCTATCGTCTGTGCTGTTCGGTTAATGGCCGACAGGTACGCCAGCCAATCATTACATTTTCCCAAATTGTATGATTGGTTTATTACAGTGCAGCAAAGGCCACACATGCCTCATTTTACAGCTTTATTTATGTATGTGTCAATGAAAAATTAGCAAATTAAGATTTTTCCTGGAAGCTCGGTGCTATAAGTGCTGCTGCACCTACCAGGTTTATGTGAAGGCTCCTTGCTGCTGACCTCGACCTTGCAGTTGCCATCTGAAAGCCCCTTTATACTCATACCTGCATATCCCAAAAGAGTCAATCTGATGTGTGCTTTTCACAACACTGACACCACTATACCTTGGTGGTGAAAGTGGCAGACGGAGCAATTTGTCTGTCCATCTTGTGGTACCTGCCTCTCTACCTGCCCATTTATCTGTTCCTTTTTTCTCTCCCTTCCACAGGCAGGGATTGATGGGTTTGGAACAAGGAGAAGACTCAAGACAGACACACGGAGACAGGGAGAGCGAGAGAGTTGCTTGTAAGTGTAAATGAACACGCACATGTCTACATCCATGTCACCGCATGTCAGTTCAAGTACCACTGGAGAGAAGGTGTGTGTGTGTGTTGAGTGTGTGTGTGTGTGTAGAAGAGAGCGGCCTGAGCTCCCGCCTGTATTAAGCGGGCCCTGGCAGAAAGAGATAGCGGCTCTATCTTAATGGCTTCTGCCGCCTGCCACTCAGCCTTCAGACGGGGTCCTCCGCCTGCACGTGTCTCCCCACGATAAAGCCACTTCACAGGGGCTTGTGCCTCTCCACGCTGGCCTCTCCACTCCCAGGGAAGAGGAGAATAGACAGAGAGAGAGAGGGGGAAAGATGCCAAAGGTATTGATATATGAGCTCACCCTGAGACTGTGACGAGATGCGAGGCATGGAGAGGGGCGGGGGGGCATTCAAGCTACTGGCCTCCATTCAATACATAGATTTGCAGAGTAATAGCTCAGACGTCACAATTGTTTCTGGAGCATTTCTCCTCCGCCATGTTTTGAACACATTTCGATGTCGTGCATGGGACATGTCGGTAGAAGTAAGGCATCTCTTCAGACACTAGTCAAGTTTTCCATCTGGCTTTCTTTCCATTGTTGTGTCTCTGTGTCATTAATGTATTAATGCTGGCTCACATAAGCTGCCACGGGTGCCAGAAGTCTAACTGTCGGGTGCATGATGTAAGCTTTAGTCAGGCCACTGTTCCACTGGTAGCTCATCCTGAGGGAGCAGGGCACATTGTCAGAATAACAGCAGCAACAGCAGTGGAACAAACTGAAGTATTTCTCCATGGAGCCATACTGAGCTGCTTGGTCCAACTTGGTGGCACAGTAGCTTTCTTGTGAAATGGTGTATGAACAGCAGCAGCCTTTGCTATAGACCACAACTGGAAAGGCAAAAGCAGGAATTGCATGCCAGCTGAGACAGGCCACTTTTTTGTCAATGGATCATTTGGGGAATTTGTTAAATTGACAGCTCACTCCATATAAAGTGCAATATAGACAACAATTTTTCCTGCAGGCTAGTGGACAGATCTGCAAAACCCTTAAATAAATCGAAAAATGTATTGTATTTATCATTAAAGGAGACATATGATGCTTATGCTGTTTTTCTTTCTTCTAGTCTTGTGGGATTTATAGGTTAATGGTGAATATAAAAGCTTTGCAAAATTAAAAAGCACAAAGTCTGCTTCGTCCCCGCAGAAAACACTGCTCCTGAAGATCCTAAACTTCTCATCAGTAGTCCAGCCGATACTTCTGGGGGGTCATGGCATTCCGTGACATCACGATTCCGCACATTTGCATAATAGACGCCACTCAGCTAGTCTGACACACCCCTTTGCAAAGCCAGGTAAAGCGAGAGTGAAAGCCGACATTTCCTACAAGCACTGGAAGTGGTTAACCAAGTACAACAGAGTGGGCCTGCTGGCCAATCAGAGCAGTCTTGGCTTTATCGGGAGGGGGGGACTTTAAAGAAACAGGAGCTATAACCAAGCAGTTCAGACAGAGGATGAAAAGAGGAGCTGCAGCAATGGACAGTGTGAGGAAAGTGATGTGTTTTCCGAACATTGGAGCATTTAAATAATTTCTAGTAATAACAGATTTTAAAAATTAATAACATGAATATGATCAGAATACGTTTCCTTCAAAATCTAAAAGTTCAATCTTGACCTAAGAAACAGCATCCTGGTTATTAAGAGCCAATGGACTTTTAGACTGAGATGAGTTTTCTCTGGCTACTGATGGATTAAAGGGAACATGGGTCGGTCATACAAGTGCTCCGAATCATTGAGTGTGGAACTATTGTGCATTTTCATCTTGTGCACAAAAAACCTCAATGGAAACATAAATATCAACAAAACGATCCCAGAGAACTGACTAATCAATGATCAGTTTCATTTACTCATTCATTACTCAATGTCTGAACATTTATGCCTGGCAGTGAACGCCTGTGATTCAAATTCAAACAAAAAAAAAACATTGACAAATTTTGAGCTCCTCTGTCCGACCGGTAATATTCAACAAACCCTAGCACACTCATTTCCCTCCAATTTAAATGCAAACTGTCATTTTCTAGATGTGATCTTGCTCTTCCACAGAAAACCCTCTTAGGTCCATAACTACTGATTTGCCACATTGTGCCCAAAGTGTGTTTCTCCAAATTTGCATAATATGGTGTGGAATGTTTGTGAACATGTTTGGGAGATGTGTGTGACTATATGTGTGTGTGTGTGTCTGCAGGCTTTGGGATTGTTTACTACCGGTCTCTCCCTGCCCCTACTCATGGTCGGCCCCTAATGCACTACAGCTGTTAGGGTCCTGACACAGGGGCCTCCCATCAACGGTTTCATTGTAATGGACTGTGTGTGTGTGTGTGTGTGTGTGTGTGTGTGTGTGTGTGTGTGTGTGTGTGTGTGTGTGTGTGTGTGTGTGTGTGTGTGTGTGTGTGTTGTGTGTACATACTTGCTTTTGTGCATGCTTTTTCCTGTGTTTGTGAATGAGTGTGTGCAGTTTTGTTTTTACATGAACATGTGTATGTGTAGGTGCTGCACTATGGATATTTGTTGCTCCTTATCTGTATTTTTTCTGTCCCTCTGATGGCATTTCGATTCTGTGTGTTTGTGTGTGTGTGTGTGTGCGTGTGTGTGTGTGTGCTTACATGCATATCCTGTCCTCGTACGAGTGGCCTCCTCTCCCTCCATCCAGCTTGTGTCTCCTCCCTGCTGCCTTTTCCAAAACCTAAAAAAAACACAACTCTGATAATGAACCTATTAATCACTTAACAAGCCTCCTTTGTTTCAGCCCAGGTGAAACGCTCCCTTTTTTATTTTCTCGTCACTATTCTTTGCTGATCATAATACACCCTGGTGGCCTTGTTCGTTCATTTTCCTCAGCAACTTATTTTAACTGTAGATGCTAGCTTCCACCTGAGGTTGGTAAATTCTGTACCAGGCTTCTTTAGATTTCTCCCCTTCATCCAGTCTCTCGCTCTTTCTTTGCAGCTAAAAAACCCTGAGCTCAGGTTTACTGATATAATCTCATAAAGAACATTTCTGTGCATCGACGTTCTCATTCATTGTCATGCGTTTACTTCGTTCCCTGGATCGCCATGTTTCCACTTAAGAATCCATTGTGCAGACAGAATTAATCCTGGCTTCAGTTCAATAAATTGTGAAGACCACGACTCACTACTCATACCCATTGTGCACATGGTAATGACAAACTCAAGTCTCATCTCTGGCCAAGCCCTGCTGCAGGGAAGGAGTGCAGGGCAAGGGGTGTGCCCAGGTCAGCGCTGCTCCGTTATGTTGACCGATCGCCGCCAACTCAGCCGCATAATGAAGAAATTAAGTTTCTGTAATGCACAAATGAGGTTATCATTGGTTTTGCAGCTGTTTACAGGGTCAAGGAGAGATGGCGTTTCCAATCGGGGCTCAATTTAGTCGAGGAATGTGATTAGATTTAGCCGTCTCAGTGTATTCTCTCTATTTGACCATGAATTAGATTAGGCAAATAGAAATCTAATGCCACTGATTGTTGGTGACATTGACATGTTCATATCGCTGTCTTATAGAGAGAGAGAGAGAGAGAGAGACGGGGGGCATGTGTGTGTCCATACAATGCAAACAAACAATGGTGGCTATATACAGGTTTATCTACATTTAATAGGTCTAATTACAAGTTTGCAGCTAAATTTGAGTAGACCACACGTTCTTCTCTGGTATTTGAGGGATTGTTGATGTAGACATTATTGCCATCTACTGGCCCAGCTGTCTTGTTTGTAATGGTTTTTAACATACCTATCACCAGACCAAAAAAAACATACTACAAAGATTGTTTGAGAGTATGTGAGCATATGGGGAGTGTGCTGGGGTGAGATGACCTTCCACCTTATATCCCTTATAGACCTAGCATTAGGTCCATGCATTATTCTTTCTAGTCAAAACACTGTGCCAGCATTACTCACAATGCAGCTTTAAAGTTCCATTTGGACATTTGGCTGTATTCTGTCAGCAGTGGCGAATGTAGCCTCAGACCTCCAGGCTGGAGCAGAAATGAGCAGCAGACTATCGAGGTCTGATAAGCTCACTTCTTCCCAACTCATTTTCAAAATCGTAGTCTTCAGACAAAAACCAACACTGATTTAAGTGACATCGCTTGAGGCAGTTTATCAGACCGCACACAGCTCCCTCTGCAGCCACAAAAGACTTTATCACAGCAAAAAGGCCCTGGTTCTCCCCAAGACCTGCAAACAGCCTTTTGATGAGGAAAATCGGCAGATTCCTTTTAACTGTTTTTCATGTTGCTTTACGTGAGGAAAAAAGAACTTGCTGCACATTTTGTAACACTATCACAAATATCAGCTTCTTCTTATTCTTTGTGGAAACTATATAATGTTTACAATAGGGTGAAATATTTCAATCAAACCCTTACATTTTGTTGTCACCTGACTTATTTGGGGTCTTGTAGCCACTGGTAGTTTGTCCAAATCTTTCAATGTCAGGTTCTTATAAGTAATCATTGATCTGGATACTATGCCTCTGCACAGGGTGGCAAAATATGAAGAATTGATGAAACATTGCTTCCACTTGTTCAAATGTCCACTTTTGAGCACTTTAGGAGTAGGGCTTGTCCATTTTTGGAAAGAGTAAATGGATAAATTGGTCTACTGTGTTGAGACTGTTTTGAAAAATACTGTTTCCAACTTAAAGACTAAACGTTCAATCAACTTTTAAGCAGCAGCTAGACAAAAAAAGACTTTAATATGGTTGAAATGTCCAAAACAGTTCTATGTGACTAGATTATTTTTGTCAATATCTGACAAAAGTCCAAAAGAAGTGTGTGTGTATGTGTGTGTGTGAGAGACTGTACACAAGGTGTCTGTTTGACTACAGTAGGTAGAGTGACAAGACTCGCTTTCTCTCCTTCCTCTGTGTGTGTGTTTGTGTGTGTGTGTGTGTGTGTGTGCATGTGTGTGTGTGTGTGTGTGTGTGTGTGTGTGTGTGTGTGTGTGTGTGTGTGTGTGTGTGTGTGTGTGTGTGTGTGTGTGTGTGTGTTTAAGTATCACAGAAGTGGCAGTCTGTCAACTCTGCTTTTCTCTGCGCTCACCAGAACAATAGCTGGATTGGCCGTATGTGTGACATGCAGACCACACACCCCTAATAGTGACTGACAGCACTAAGGGCTGAAAGCAGCATGCACTACTGACCCACACGCACACACACATATACAGTACGTCTACCTGAGGACACAATGGGTGTGGGTGATCTGTGAAGGTTTTAGCCAGTTTGTATATGTGTATTTTGTGTGCGTGCGTTTATTCATGCGTGTGAGCTTCAGCATATGTTCTGTTGAAAGCGTTCAGCTGTCTTCTCGTAACAAAACTGCTCCATGTGGCAGAATCAAACGTCTGCTTTGCACCGCATCAAAACAAAGGGGGGAAAAGAAAGAAGGGAAATTAAAGTCTGTTAAAGCTTTTATTCCGTCTCATTTGTTATAATATGGCCCTGGAGAAGAACTAGCTCGGATTGGCTGGAGCGTGTGCATTATTTTCAGAATCCTGCATCACTTGTCCTTGCAATTGTTCTGCATTAGTAAAAGCCATAGAAAAGTAAGATTAACAACACTAACATTAACTACTTAACATTAAGTATAAACTCATGGCTCGAAATCTGAGACAAAAAACATATTCAAGCGTAATAATGGGAAAAGTGAAAGAAAATTATGATGGTACGAATGTAATGAAATGGATGAATAAAGAAGGTCGACATTCTGACTTTTCATTGTACCTTTCACCTCAAGATTGACAAAGATAAGTTTCTTTTCTCTTAAACATGAATTTGTTTGATTTTACATCATCAGTTTATCAGTATTGGTATGGTTTCTGCAGCAGAATAGTGATTTAACCCTCTGAACTGTTTTCTGCAGCATTCAGCTACACCTGAAAGCCTTTTTACTCCTTATTGGTCTCGATTTAGGGTTTGTTCTACAGTACATCCACTTTTTGTGTGTGTGGATGTGTGTGTGTGTGTGTGTGTGTGTGTGTGTGTGTGTGTGTGTGTGTGTGTGTGTGTGTGTGTGTGTGTGTGTGTGAGAGGCTGCGACAACACCAGGGAACTAACTCAGCATGAATGAGTCCAACGCAAAATGTTCAAAAATTAATTTATTTTGAACCTCTCCTGTCTTTGTTCTGCCCACGTTAGTTTAACACTTAAGTTTCTAGGCTGCAGCGTAATTACAAACATTTGCAAGCATCTGAAAGTAGATAATCTACGGCTTTTGTTGTTGTAATTTTTGTGTCAAATTTGTATTTGGTTTTGAACAGATGTTCTGACAAACAATTTCACCTCTCCTCTTTGCATTTCTTTTAGAAAGACTGGAGAAGTTAAAGCTAGGGTTGTCAATCCTGGAATATAATTCTATATCCATATAATACAAGTCAAACCAGGGTCTAACCAGTTAAACATGTTTATTGTGAAGCTGCAGCGGAAGGAAATGTTTAATTCCCACTCACATCAACTGAATTGAGAATTATTTCTGGGAGCGTCGCCATAGAAACCCAGTCTTAATACTCCAAATATCGCATTTGTGTTACCCACCATCGATAGAAAGGGACTCAACTCAACTGACATCGTGTTGTGTAAAAGTTTGAAATATAGAACAAACTTTTGAAAATATTTGTGCGTGTGTGTCCACAAATAAATAGATAGATAGATTTAATATGTTTAGTATGTTTTATATAGTTCAGGGTAGTTTACTCCATATTGATCAATTCTGCTCATGTTGCATAATAGAGTGCACGTGGGCTTGTCGCTCTGAAGTGTGTCTACACGTTGTGTGACTGTTGTCTGAGTGTGTGTGTGTGAGAGAGAGAGAGAGAGAGAGAGAGAGAGAGAGAGAGAGAGAGAGAGAGAGAGAGAGAGAGAGAGAGAGAGAGAGAGAGAGAGAGAGAGAGAGAGAGAGAGAGAGAGAGAGAGAGAGAGAGAGAGAGAGAGAGAGAGAGAGAGAGAGAGAGAGAGAGAGAGAGAGAGAGAGAGAGAGAGAGAGAGAGAGAGAGAGAGAGAGAGAGAGAGAGAGAGAGAGAGAGACTTGAGGAAGGGGGCAGCATTTCATGATGAGCCCTCTGGTCAAATGGCCCCTCCTCTCTGCTCCCTCTCTCTTTTTCTCTCCCTCTCTCTCTCTCTCTCTCTCTCGCTCACACACACACACACACACACACACACGCACACACACACACGGAGCGACAGAGGCTCTGCTGCTGGCCCTTTAAGAGCGGAGCCTCGATCTCCCAGCTTACAGCCAGGGAGGGAGAAGAGGAGGGACAGAGGCAGAGAGAGAGAAAGAGAGAGAGGGTGTGAGGCTGGAAGTGTGTGAGTAAAGAGAGAGAGGGAGAGAGAGAGTGTGAGAGAGAGAGAAAGAGAGAGAGAGAGAGAAGCAGCAGTGCGTTGGAGAGGTTGAAGGATCACTTGTATCCCGTCTTGTCTTTGGGAGACTAACCTGGTTCATCTGAGCGCTGTGGGACTGTTTTATGTTGTTGTTGTCGAGAGAGACGGACCCTTACTCCAGCATGCTCACTGAGCCTGAGCTACCTCAGGAGTGTAACAGGTACGTGACGCTTTCTCTCTCTCTCTCTCACACACACACACACACACACACACACACACACACACACACACACACTCCTGCACTCACTCACATGCACGCAGAGATGACAGACATAGAGGACAGGACAGATGTAGGAGAGAGACATGTGTGTTTAAGAGGAGTCTGTAAATGTGTGTGTGTGTTGAGCATGTGAATTGTCTCACTGAGTTGGCTGAGTTTGGATTGTGTGTGTGTGTGTGTTGTTAAGAGTTGATGATTGACTCTATGCTTTGGGAGAGATACCATATGCAAAGCAGCAATTATGTGTATGTTAGTGTGTGTGAGTTCATACATGCGTTTGTCCCAGCAGTGACATGAATCACTCCCCTCATCCCCCCCTCCGTCCCTCCTGACTTCAACTTGTTCATTCGACTCAAAACCTCCACAGACAAATTGTGTTGAAAAGAAAAAAGAAACACACACTCTCTCTCTCTCTCTCACGCACACACACACACACACACACACACAGAGAAAGAGAGGTGTGTGTGTGTGTGAGTCAGTGTGTGTGCGATCCTCATCATCTCATCTCCACTGCTCACCACAACTTTCTTTACTTCTGCTTTACCCCGTCAAGCTATTTTTAAAGCCTCTCTCTGTATCAGCTCAACATCTCAACGAGCTGTCAACAAGTCCAAAATACGCAGGGAATTTTATTTTTATTTTTAAACACTGACAAAACAGACAAAATATGATATTTAAATGTTTACACCTTCCCCCTCCTGCTCAGCTGCTTTTAAAATTGATTTATTTTTGCGTTTTCTTTAATCCAAAGTAAACACATGCAAGCCCTCATTAATCCTATTGTGCTATCTGCATGTTGTTGTTTTTTTATTATTCTTGCCTTATGCTAATAGTAATCTCACTGTTGCTCTGATGTTTGTGCGTCATTTATAGGTGTGAGCCCTCTAACCTTGTCCCTTTTCTGACACTGTCAACACAAGGGGTTTTGCCTTTGAAATAATGGCTGTTTGATGCTAATGCTGCGAAAGACAGATTATGTTATAATACCCATCGTTTTAATACTAACACACACACACTCACATGGATGTAAGCGCTGACACACACACACTTACTCTCCTCCGTCGCCTGCTTGACTTTTATTGTATTAAAGTAGAGCTCTGTTTTGCCCCACGATGAAACTAATCTGTCTCTTTTCCCTGAGATAAACTGGGGTCGGTGGGGTGGGATTGGGAGGATTTCAGGGCCCCCCCGTTGAATTAAGAACACATTTAGATGTGGCAAAAATGTGTTTTTAATAAAGCGTTCAATCTGGCAAAGTGGTTAAAGAGAGGGGGGGGAGAAAAAAAAAATAAGATAACAACAGCTAGGAGGAATTAAAAATTTAAAGGATTACACAGAAAAGCAGAATGTATGGAGATAAATGCAAGGATTACAATGACTTAGGAGGAGAGCGCTTAAAAGTCTTGCTTTCCAGTAATGCACTCCATCACTGTGGCTCTGGCCGTGTGTGTGGGTGTGTGTGTGTGTATATGTGTGTGTGTGTGTGTGTGTGTGAGAGAGAGAGAGTGTGTTCATATTTGGATGGATGTATGTGTGCGAGTGAGCAAGCAAGAGGAGGGTATCTTCCAATGCGTGCATCGCCAGTGTGTGTATGCTTCAGCCTCAGTGGTCGCGATGCTCTCCGTTCCTGCGTCTCTGTAAGTGCCCGCTTGCTTCCTTCCCCCGTGCTTCTTATTCTCATCATACTTCCTCTTCTTTAACTTTTCTACACTTCTTCTTCTTCTTCTTCTTCTTCTTCTTCTTCTTCTTCTTCTTCTTCTTCTTCTTCTCTTTTTCCTGAATCATCCAATTGTTCAAATTCACTTGGACCCATGGAGGCTTGATGGAAAATAGCAGATGAGGAAAAGTTTGTAACAGTTTTGGGTGACAGGTTGTATTTAATTTCTTCCAGATTTGTTTTTGTAGAAGCGAGAAGTCATCGTTGGCATTTTAAATTTGTTTGTGGCATGTGAGTGATCTGCTCGGAAGCCTTAAACATGCATTTCTAATCTCCATTTATTTATGGCAGCAAAAGTCATGCGATCTAAAATTTGTGTCAACTTGTTAAGCTGTTAAAGACGTTATTCTTCAGTTCTCTATAATGAATTCTCTTATTTTCCGTTTTATTTTTTTTATACTAATTATTCATTTGATAATAAGAGCTTTTTTATTTAGTTTTCTTGGCGCTCGGCTTTGTACACAAATTTCCAGCTGAAGCTGAAAATACTGGGAAGCAGGCTGCCTTCGCTAAACACGGCCTCATCTGTTCAGAACAGCAATGAGCCCGTGGAGAGAAGCGGAGGGATACAAAAGCAACCGGGACGCGGATGAAAACGACGGGGAGAGAAAAAAGAGACATTTGGAGGAGGCTGCTGTGGCAGGGGAAGGGGGGGGGGGGGGGTGAAGAGATGAAGGGGAAAAGAAATGATGTGGTCAAACTGACACATTCCTTGCCGATGGAGAGGAAGAGAAGAAGGGGTGGAAGGAGGATCAGCGGAGTTTTTACAGAAAAGTGAGAGTGGTGGAGGTGAAGAAAGCGGGGGGGGGTGAGGGTGAGGAAGAGGTCTGTGTCGAAGTGGTGTTAAGGCAGTGGTGGATTTTCACACCCCTCCATTTGTCTTCTCCGTTTATTAGTGTGTGTGTGAGTAAGTTTTGGGAGGGGGGGGGGGGCGGTAGTCCACAGTAGATGTGTCAACACTTTGACCAGTTGAAGCCGGACGCAGCCTGATCCAATCTGACATGACGTGCGTCGCACTCAGCAACAAGGACGGCATCAACAGCCCCAAGGATTTAATATTTTCTGAATTTCATTGAGACAAACAATATTTTTTATTTGTTCAAACACTTTATCTCAAGTGGTAAAACTACATTCAGTCTCGTTCTATACTTGTTTACCGCTTTAAGGTACTTGATATATACTTGAGTATTATTTTCTGCTCATATTTCAGATACTTGTTGCAAAGATTACATTGTATTTATAGTTGTTTTTTCAAATTAACGTTTTATATCAGAATAATTATGAAAAAATAATGCTCTGTTTAAGATTAAACCACCTGATATTTAAAGTGGTTAGAAAGACATTGACCCTGTGCAACAGAAAAAAGCAGCCTGATAATTATTATTACATCACTTCTACTTCAAATGTATTTTCCGGAGGACACTTAAAAAATTAATTTTAGAATACAGAATTATACTTATCGCGTTCTGCCCCTCAGTTTATTTGTATTTATTTAATAATCATGGGCTTTTATTTTGTAAGGCGAGTTCTCGCGGTGTGGTGATTAAAAACTTGTTTCCGATTTAAGTGAGCAGTGCGGCTTCCAGTGTAAGTGTCGCTGTACTTCATTTAAAAGGGTGAGATTAAAGTGGTGTGTGTGTGTGTGTGTGTGTGTTTGAGGAAAGAGAGTGTGTGTGTGTGTGTTTGAGGAAAGAGAGTGTGTGTGTGTGTGTGTGTGTGTCTGTAAAGGAGAGAGAGAGAGTAATTGAGTAGAGTGTCCGTGCTCCGCAAACTAATGCCGCATTCTGCCCCTCTCTTCCCCTGTGGCCCTATACCGGCCTCTCTCTCTCTCTCTCTATTTCTCTATCTCTTGCTCACTCTCTCCCGCGGCCCCCACCACCACCACCACCTCGGACTGGAGGCCATTGTCTGGGCCATATTGTCTGTCCCCAGAGAGCCTTGATAACCGTGTCTCCATCCACGGAGCGAGAGGGGGGCCAAGAAAGAAAGAAAGAAAGAAAGAACGACAGACAGAAAAATACCAGAGGAGAATGCTAAAGCCCCCCACCTCCTCCTCCTCCCTACTTCCTCCCTCTCTCTCTCAGCACACTCTCACCCCCTCACCCCTTTCCCCCCGGCCCTCTCCCCCCCGACCACGACCTCCCACTCCGGTGCGGTCTGCTGACCCGTTTTCGAAAGCCAATAGAGGAAAGGGAAGAGGAACTTAAAAGTTTAATTTGTTGGTGTTTTGTGATGATGGAGGGGAGGAAAAGGAGGATGAGGTGGTGTGGGGTATAGGAGAGAAAGTGACAGGGAAAGGGTGAAAGTGCGTGCGTGTAAAACAGAGAGCAAGAGAGAGAGATGTCCCTCCAGGCTAACTAGAATCTGGTCCTATGACATGAGGTCACAGGGGAGGGGTCAAAGGTCAGATGAAGGAATTGCATTGTCAACAGAGCAGGAGTGAATACGTGTGTGTGTGTGTGTGTGTGTGTGTGTGTGTGTGTGTGTGTGTGTGTGTGTGTGTGTGTGTGTGTGTGTGTGTGTGTGTGTGTGTGTGTGTGTGTGTGTGTGTGTGTGTGTGTGTGTGTGTGTGTGTGTGTGTGTGTGAGTGTGTGTGTGCGCGTACTTATCCAGGATTTCACACTTCACATCCCTTGTTCTCTCTCTCTCTTCTCCTCTTCTTCATCCATGTCTACAATTATGCATCAATCTAGGCACCATGTCTTACACTAATCTGTCTATGTTGCTCTCCGTCTTTTTCTCTCACTCACTCACTCACACACACACACACACACACACACACACACACACACTCACACACACTCACACTCACCCTGTTTACCATCCTTCCAATCCACAATAGGGGACAGTATTAAGAGCGCTCGGAGCTCCCTCCGTGTGCGCCACAATGAAACCTCTGTCTTTCCAGGTAGTGAGAGGGTGAGAGAGAGGGGGGGGGGGGGCGGCACGATAGAGAGAAGAAGGCTGGGCGGCGGGGGGGGTTGGTCAAAGGAAAAAGGAGGGGAGCATTTGGGCTGAGGTGGGAAGAGTTTTCAAAAGTGTGGGACGAAAGAAAGAGGCCAGCTGGGAGTGTGTGTGTGTTTGTGTGTGTGTGTGTGTTTTTGTGTGCTGTCATTTACGTGAGAGAATTAGCTTGTATCTGTGTGTGTGCGTGTCTGGGTGTGTGTATGCTTGTGTGTGTGTGTATTTGTGCTTGTGTGTGTGCCTGGTTTACAGGGGCAGGCCAAGTCGCTGACAGTGAGACAAATGTTGTGACTCCTTTATGGATTGCTTAACAAATGCGGCACAAACAGCAGCCCGGCACAACAATGGAAAAAAACACTGTTCCCTCGCTCAATAAACATTATGCAGCGTCTTCCCCCCCCCTCGCAAAAACACCAGGGGAGCGGGGCCGCCGTCCACCGGATGCACTTTTCCTCTCTCCGTCTGGTCCTTCTCCTCCTCCCCCCAAAAATCTCTCTTTCTGCGTCTTTTCATCCATTTCCTATAGAAACACTCAAGATTTTCCCACAGACTGTCTTTGCTCAGATAGATGCGGTAGATACTGATAGATACTTTTTCTCCACTTCCCACTGTCCTTTATCTGGACTTCATCCTTCCTTCTGCGCAGAACTGCCATCGGCGATCACATCATCCGGTGACTCAGTGTAAAGACATAAATAAGGTTTTAAAGACGGGAGGAAAAGATGAAAACATGACAAGAAAAAAGTCTGTAGCTTTTGGGTGGACAGGGGGACGAGAGTGGATGACGGACAAACAGAAAAAGAGAGAGAGAGAGAGAGAGAAAGAGAGGTAGTTCCAGAGGCCACATGAGTTGGCCCACGTCTTCTGCTCCCAACCCCCCTTTTCGCCTCTCTCCATGCACATACACACACACAGAACACATGACTGTCTCTCCAGCGAGTGTGTGTGTGATTAACAGCGGTGACATTAGGTTGTGTGTTATTGCCTTTTGTGGTTAAAGCTGGACAGGAAACACAGTTTGGGCCGTCGGCCGGCGATTTAGGGCACCTCACAGAGGATGCTTTGTGTGTGTGTGTGTGTGTGTGTTTGTGTGTGTGTGTGTGTGTGTGTGTGTGTGTGTGTGTGTGTGTGTGTGACGCTCAGTGTATGTCTACGCTTGTGTGTGAGGGTGTGTCTGTGTGTGTATATGACTGTGAGCATATACAGGCAGGAGCTGTGTTCATATTTTCTCCCTGTTTCACACTGTTTACTCGAAAAGAACATTTTTTTACTTTACGATGTCATGGCGCATTTACACTTCACGTCGAAACATACTTGGAAAAATGTTGTTAAATTGATCCTTCTTCTATGGACATTTGTTTCTCTTTTTTTGATACTTTCTCTCCATATTAACCTGTTTTTTAAAGGATTTAAAATTTGAACTTTAATTCTTAGAAGTTGTTGACGTCCTCTCAAAGATTTGAAAAAGCAATTTATGAAGATCATCCAAGCTGCTCTGACTCAACAGAGCCACACTAAGGAAAAGGGGGGATCTCATTGACTCACTACTCCAGGTCCTCCATCTCTCATTCTTTTATCCCTCCATCTCTGTCTTTCTTCTCTGTTGCTGCCCTACTCTTCCCACTGTTTGAAAAGGACAGCCTATAAATAGATATTAGGCAATATCCTTAAGAGTCTGCACAGAGAAGAAGGGAGAGAAGGGAGGGAGGGGAGGGATGGAGCGACATTCTTACAAACAGCTGATTGTGTAAAGTGGGAACAGTAAGTAAGACAACACCGCCAGGGAAAGAGAGAGAGAGAGAGAGAGAAAGAGAGGGAGGCACGGAGACAGAGAGCAGGAGGACGTACGATGTTAAAATAAGTTCAAGAGTATGTGACTGAGAGATAGAGACGGAGAGAGAGAAGGATGAATTATTTTTGAAAGCTGAGAACAACAAATGCAGCGAGACGGGGGGGGGGGGGTGAAGAAAAGAAAGGTGATGGCACTAAAGCGAGTGATACTGTGACACGTGTGGGAAACATTTGTTTAAATTCCCGCCTGAGGTGTGATACAGATGTAAATGTTGCGGTCGGCACCTCCGAGGCGGACCCGCCACCGGCGCCTTATCTAAAAGGAGCATTCCGCTCAACTATTTTGATATGCCCTTCCATTCCCTCAAGAGAACAATTTCAAAGATAACTCGCATTTCCAAGCAAATAGACTTGAGTGACAGGCAGGCACCACTTTGACTCCTGATAGCACTTTGGAATTAGCCCCTGTGCTTATTTTCACTGTAGAAGATACATTTGACTGACTGTGCAGTGCACGTATACATTTGTGTAACTGTACAAATAATGGGTTGCAATTTATAGAGAGACTGAGCACATGCATACACACACACACGCACACGCAGAAGCACACACACTTTAGTATGGAATTCTCCAGAGGAGGCTCCCACGCTCCCTGAAAGCTTGTTCTGAGTAGAGGAGTTAACAAGAGCAGTTAGCAGCATGATTGTGTTAGCAGCCAGACACACAGAGGCATGTGTGTGTGTGTAAGTATGTGATAGCCTGTGACATTTCTGCGATGGCTGCTTTGTCTCTGCCTCACTCCTCATTGAAGCTGAAACAAATCTTTGCCCCCATTTTGCTTAATTCATTTGATGTGTTTGTGTGTCTCTGCGTGTGTGTGTGTGCTTTTTGAAGTGTTTTTGCATGTGTGAGCCGCCTCCCCTTTGCGTGTTCATAAGCTGTCTGCCTGTATTTAAACGTGCTTGCGTGTGCATAAGCTCGCCGCTGCTGACGTGCCAACATGAAATGGGCGCGTTGATTACAGCGAGCGGCGGCCAGGAGACGGTTAACCACCATCAATGGCGATTATTTCGGCCCGTTAATGGACGTCGGTCGCTGTCCGATTAGTGACTTAGCAGCAGTGGACATATGTGATATGAGAGGGACTTAGCCGCGGAGCCGCTAATCATCAAAAAGCCAAGCGGAAATGGCGCTCTAATCTCAGCTTAGAGCTCTCTGCATGTGCATAGTTGTGTGTTTGCGTGCATGTTTTTCGTGCATGTGTGTGTGTGTGTGTGTGTGTGGCTACTGAAACAAAAATGAGAGGTTGAGGGAGGAGAAAAGACAAACAGATGATATCAGATGATTTCTTGGGGGGAAGTTTGCATGTTAATATGATTTGAAAATCAAAAAGTACACTGCAATATTGTTGCAAAAGTGTCATGTCACATGAATCACCATTTGCTGTTTAAAGGAAGCGGCTCATAGGACCCACGTCTGTATGCTAAGGTCTGTTTGCTTTGACATGTTCAGTTTTTTCGAAGATGTGGCGAAATTATGGTAATTTCTTCTAATTATGACCTGGACCACGCTGCCAATTTATAGACTTAATAAAACCTCATCTCTTTTTTTTAATCCTCGCATCATCGGTCCGCGCTTTTGAAACGTCTTCCTTTCGGGGGTCTCTCTCTCTCCCGGCGTGACAGGCCCTGCCAAACTTTAAATGAAGTAGCCGGCGTAACCTGCACACCCGCCGTGCTGCAATTGTGTAGTAATTCCACTTCAAAGGGGGGGACGGGAGGGAGCAAGGGGATTTTTACAGCCGGAGAGGAGCTGTGAACGGCCGGCCCCATTCAGAGACACCCACCTCTGAGGAAGTAGTAGCAGAGTCGAGCCGGGGGGGGGGGGGGTCGGGTTGGACGGGTGTCAAGAGGATGAAGATGAGGAAGAGGGGCAGAATAAAGCAAGAAGAATGATGAAATGAATTGTTTGCCTGCAGGTTATTTTCTTTACAAGAGCTCTCTGGAGGTTTTGGGTATAGCGGTGTTGTTTCCTGTGTTAATATTTAACTCTTAATTGTCCACGGGCCGTCCGTCCACGCAGCGATGAGGCTACTGTGGCTGAAGGATGGACAATAAAGCTGCAATAACACAGCGAATAATCCTCCCCTGCTTTCCAAGAGCCGAGCCAAAGTGCAACTCTAGGGAGGAGAGAGGAATCGAAGCTGACCCTGGGGTCTGTGTGGGGGGGGGACTGTGGTAGAGGTGTTCACACGTTGGGTACAAGAGTGTGTGTGTGTGTGTGTGTGTGTGTGTCTGAAACAAAAGGCCTCAGTGTGAGACAGTGAAAGGAGGTAAAGTAAACAGGCAGTGATGACAACAGACCTGCAGTGTTTAGGGCCTCTGTTCAACGTGTGTGTGTGTGTGTGTGTGTGTCTCTGAGCCCTGTAGTTTGTACAGCTGGACCTGCCTTTTGCATATGTTCATGAGTGAAACAATCGTTTAAAGGTTTGTGCACGCACACATACAGAGAGCTTCCTCCTCAGCTGCTCTGACGTCAGAAAAGTTACCTGAGGTTATTTTCAGTTTTGATATCAGTTGGATTTAATGGCAGCAATTTTGTGATGTTATCTCTAACTTCTTATTGTCATTAAAACAAATGCAGAATCTTTACTGGTCATTTATGGCCTCAGTTTTTGCTGAGCGTGCCCACGCAGGTAGAGCGACTAGAGATACAGATAAAGAAATCAGCTGCAGATACACATTCCACTCAGTTGACTCCTATGGTGTGTGTGTGTTCAGCATTAAAACAGTCCCTTAAATTAAAAGATTGTGGTTTTGCAGAACCCAAATTTATTGTAAAATCCGTATCTGCGTATTGTTGACTTGGTAATTTTCTTATTCAACTTCCAATGAAGTATTACGTGAGTGCCTCACTCACAGACTAAGCACACAAAGCTCTGCAGGGCCCATTGAAACACAACAAAATTGCTTCTGTGTTCCTGAAAACTTTTGGCAGATTAAAAAGGGTTTTCGGAAATAATCACATGATAACACAAAATTTGTAAACTGGTTTGAATTATTCGATTATCTATGAGGTCTATGAATCTCCAAAACCTTCCAAAAACAATTAAAGCATATTAAATTACATCAGTATGGTGGAGAGTTTTCCAGTATTACTGCAGCAGGGGCATGATTTGATTTCGACCCCCCGTGTGATAGAGCGCCACGTTGCGTCTGCGAGCGCCGAGCTTTTCCCCGTCGCCTCCCGTGAGCAGCACTCAATATTGTTTGCCTTTCCACTGTCATAAGGTAAATAAGCACTGAATTAGTGGCAGGGCTGCTCCTCGGAACAATGCCAGATGTACAGTCCAGAGGAAATCCAATAGAGTCAAGAGGGTAATCAGTTTACTGGAGACAAGCAAGGACGGGGTGAAGGGGGGGGGGGGGTTTAGGAGAGAGAGGCTGGAGAGGAAGACGGAGGAAATCAGAGACGGATGGCGATGGTGATGTCGGTCTCGCTGAAGGATAGAACGAGCGAATCGGAGAATCCGACGGGTTTTTAGTCAGACGCCTGTTGCTTCTCTCCTGGTTTCAGCTGCTTCCCATCACACTCCCACCCCTCCCGTCATGTTTTCACTGTCCCTCCATCCACGCCTGCATCATCCCTCCATCTCGACTCGAGCGAGAGCAGCCTATTACCCAGGGTCATAGTCACAGTGGCTCCAAGGCCGACAAGTGCATCTGAAAGCATTCAGGCGATGCTGAGAACCACATTAAATTCTATTATGGCCGCGGCGTCGCTGCATCCCCGCTCAGCTGAAGTACAGGGAGGCAAATTTACCTCGCGAGTGACAGAGTTCACCTAATAGACGTGGCTTTATATCCTTTCCTTCTTTTCAAGGGAACAAAGCCACGGTAACAAATGCAAACAGCAGGGCCCTGGCGTCGCCGGCTATTTTCCCTCCGGTTCCTCTATTGTCCCGAGGTCTTTATGAACACATATAATTGTCACTGTGCATACTGCGCTCGCTCACTGCCCATTGTCCAGACATGGTCATTTCCTCCGACAATGCCAGTGCAAGCGGGCTCCATTTGCGGTAATGACCATCGTCTTTTGGGAAAAAAGACATGAACGCTGTATGGCCTCTGTGGTGAACATACTGTGAGACCTGAGAGTGGGTCTGAAGGTCTGCCAAGGAGCCTGGTGCTCTCAAACCCTCTGAAGGGGAAAGTGGGAGATGGACAACTGGTGTGGGTTGTCATGTTGAAGGGGAGTTTGTGAATACCTGCTGGAAGGAGTTGGATCCGACTATTCAAGATTTCCAGGAACTAGTCATATCCACCGTAACCATCACACTCTCCGCTGCCACCATCATTACACAACTCACAACCTGTTATATCAATCCTTTTGTATATTGCTCACTGTTCCTCCTGTTTTTTTTTTTTCCTTTCCTTTCTATCTCCCTTCTCCTCCTCTTTTTTTTTTCCAGGATGTCTTCCAAGCGACCAGCCTCTCCATATGGGGGGACAGATGGAGACATAACCATGGCAACCAGCAGACAGCGAATGGAGGATGATGAGAGCGAGGGACTGGGCGGTGTCATCCACCTCCCCCTGGTCTCCTACTGCAGCAAAGTGTCCCCTCGTTCGCCCGCCAGCCGCAGCTTGGACAGCCCCACCAACATGGTGAGGACAGCTTCCGTTACTCCTGCTTCCCATCTGGCTTTAGTGTTCTGTGGGCCTATGGTTAGGGTTAGGGATGATGACTCAAGGTCGTGATTTGAAACAGGGGGAACATTGGTTTTATCTCACTTGGGAAACATTATCCCAGTTGAAAGCTTGCAATAAGACGTTTTATGATATTTTCTATGAAATAAACACGTGTTAAAATCCGGGACTCTCCGAGGCATAACTCAGTCAAATCTGAACACGCGTAGATGATAGGCTACCTTTTTAAAATTCAGAGTGACTCACTTTCTGAGGTCATTATCTGATGATCACCAGTTATGTACAAACATATATCCACGTAAAAGTCGCTGGAAACAAAACTCTTCGAATAACTCCAGAACTTGCTTAAGAATCTGCCTGTTTTAGTCCACCGTGGCGATATTTGGCTAGAAGTAAAACAAAAAGTAGGCAAAAGTCAGAGCTCAAGGTGTCGCCAAAGGATAACTCCATGGCAACGTTATGCCTCTGTAGTTCCAAAACTATCAAAACTTTAAAAAAAAATATTTCATCAATGTAATGCTTTCAAATGACAAACCATTTCCCGTTTTTTTTGTTTTCCCCCATTAAAACCGCCAACTCCTGCTGGTTGACTCCGCCCCCCTGGTCACCGGCTGCTTGGCCTTCACCTCGCCTGTTTCTCCGCTGGCTCTCTGCCCTTGGCATTGCTTCCCATGAGGCCGTCTGTCTGTGTGTGTGTGTGTGTGTGTGTGTGTTTGAGAGGCTGGAGGTTAAAAGTGACCCCCCCGGGGCACAGACCCCAGATCAGATTATGTCCGTTGTAATCCTGACCTCCAGCATTAAGAAGGGAAAGTCAGGGCGTTGAGGGCGAGTGTCAGTGATTAAAGCTTCGTAACCAAGCTGGAGAAGTAGGCAGCACCTGTCTGACAGTGAATTACAACTTTTGCGAGAAAAATCTTTTTCTTTTTGTGTATGTACTTTGCAAGAAATTAATGACACTGACCTTGTTTATCTGTGAAATTGCTACATAATGTAGTTTTGGCAATGAAACATGCCGGGAGTATTTAGAATTGTAGGGCTTATATTGAATTTACCGTCGTCTCTGGACAAGGAAACAGAAAATGTTTCTGCATATTGGAAATAAAATAGTGGCATATGCATCCTGGATCTCTTTCAACATGTTGTTTACTTCCCTTATGTTGTAACCTTTACAACCTCAACACAACAAACTGCACTTTTCTCAGCAGTGAGAAAACTGAATATATGGATGTTTATCTGTTGACTCTCCACAGAATTGAAAGGAGTCAGGTTTCTAAAGAGGCAGAAATTGACTTTTCTCTGTGAGTGAAAGGCAGTTTGTTGCTGAGAGCTGGAGGTTATTGTTTTTTTTTTTTAAATAGGGGAGCAGAGAGAAAGAAAAAAACCGGAGGTTCAAGGCTACTGTTTGGGCGCACACGTGTTTTCTCTTTTATGTGCGCTCCACCAGCCGTCGCCTTGAGCCCGTTTGATGCACAGTTGCGTGACTGCAAAATGTGAGCCATGGCAGTGAGTCACTTCATCTTTGGGATGAAGTGTGACAATGTTGGTGGTGCTGAATGTATGGCTCTGTTTTTCTAAGTGCTTTGTGTGTGTGTCTGTGTGTGTGTGTGTGTTTGTGTGAGTGTGTGAGTGTGTGTGTTATTCATGTAAAATAACAGTGTAGACTTCACAGTATACAGGCTTATTGTGAACTTCTCGGCGTGTGTGTGTGTGATATTTGCCCAGCTCTATGTGCATTTAAAGATGACTCCTGCGTGTGGCTCATTACACATTCAATACATGTGGTGTGATTTGCAATGCATGTTCATTACATACGTGTGATTACATGACTGTATGGGCGATTACGTGTTGCTGGTTAGCATTATTACCTTTTTTTTATGTTATTTGCGAAACAAAAGGTTCCCGATCCGCAACGACAAATGTGTTTAACCTTTCGGGGCATCTGTGTAAAGAATCCTACTCCGAACTAAACTCTCTCCCGTGTGTTTCCTCGGTGTGTGTTACAGTGTCTCCTCCCCTCAGCCCTTACCTTGATACACACCTAGTCACAGTGCTGCTCTGATAACGACCGTCGACCTTTCCCCCGTCGTGATGATAAAACAATGAAACGGTGCTTAAGGGCTGTAATGGAAAGCTAATTCCGTAATTAGCCCGCTGATTAGCCCGCAGGCCCCTCCCCACGGTGGACTCTGTGCACGTGTGCCTACTGTAAACCAAAGTCCTGGGGCCACGCTGAAACACGTTCACACTCAGTCGCACAGACACACACGTGCTAACTCACACACACACACACACACACACACACACACACACACACACACACACACACACACAGTACGTACACATCCACCAGGGTATCTGTTGCGGTTGAGGACAGTGATTAGTTAATCTGCGGTTCATTTAGATTAGATTTATATTTACACAACGTGAAAGACAAAGAAGTCTACAAATACTTCTATCGTTAATATTTGGACCTTCATCACTGTCCTTTTGTTATTATGAGAGCACCCCTCATTAAAAGACCATTAAATATCCTCAAAATGACACACAGTGGCTTTTCTAGTACATTAATTGGCAGGAGAGGGGGGGGGCAGGGGTGGTGTGTTTGCGTGTGTTGGAAGGACTTGTGTTGTCTGAGGAGGGGGGGCTCCTACACTCGCATAATATCTGATGTGGATTATGAAGTGGCGAGCGTGGTGTGTGTATGAGGGGATTGGGGCTTATCCCACTCCCCACTTGGCATGTTGTAAGATTTGTGTTAAGTTTATATATTTTTTCAATCCCTTCGCCGCTGACTGTCAGGGAAGAGTGGATGAGGAGGGAAACAGAAAGAGAGATGGAGAGGGAGGAGGAGATTTACACCGAGGCGGTGGGGGGGGTAGTGTCGGTGGGGGACTCTGAGAGCAGTGGGGTGGGGGTCTCTCTCCTAACATCTCCCGTCCCTCACCCTCTTTCCCAGGGCAATTGTCGTAAAGTGATAGGGGGAAGTAAATGGCTCATCGGCGACCAGTTGACTTGGAAGTGAGGCGGCGGCAGAGGGGGGGGAGAGAAAGGAGGAAGGAGTGGGAGGTGTGTGTGTGTGTGTGTTGGGGGAGAGGGGGGGGGATTACAGCTTTATCTTGTCATAGTAAATTAACACGGCAGTGGAGAAGAGCTCAGCTACACACTGACCTCTTCACTCCACCGCCTCGCCTGCCTGCTCGGCTTTGGCCCGGCTGCTCTACCTGACTGCTGCAGCTGTACGGCCACACACACACACACACAGACACACACACACACAGACACACACACACACACACACACACACACACACACACACACACACACACACACACACACACACACACACACACACACACACACACACACACACACACACACACACACACACGTATTTTAAAAGCCTGAAAGGTGTTGGATGATTTCCTTTTCTAAAAAAAAATGTTTTTGCACAAACCCCGGCTCTCTGCATAAGAATGGTGGCTCATAATGGCTTGCAAATGAAGGCAGTTTAGCTAAAAGGGTGTTGTGACTAAACGCGAGGTTCTCACCGTGCAGCTGGCCCCTGATTGGCTGAGAGCAGCTTGGTTCAAACGCCTGATGGGATGGATTTTAGAAGCGGTTCAGTGAGGTCGGCCAATTGACACCACAAATCCAGTTAGGACGCACCTGCAGTTCTAAAGGGATGGATTTTAAAAACTTTTAGTGATTAAAAACAAAAGTAAACATATCGGTAAAAATGGTGATTTATGTTCATATTTTTCTCGTTTGCTTTCTTTTACGTTGGATATGTGTTATTGCAAAACCTTGCAGGAAAACATGTTTGCACATCAGGCAGAGGCGAGCATCTTCTTTCATCAATGTGTTAATGGACAAACACTAATTATTTCATTCACCGGCAGGATACACGATAGTAAAACTATAAAGGCATTATTCCTTTTTCATTTTCCTCCACAAGGCCCCTCGTGTTTTTTTTTTTTTTTGGTGTAATTTGTATGTGTGATTGTGTGTGTGTGTACGTGTGTGTGTGTATGTGTGCGCGCTCATGTGAATTTGACAGATTTAACACAGTCATTGAGCAGTCTTGAGACACAGTGGTCACACTTAATTTCTCATGCCAGTGATGCACTAATGAATCAACACACGCTTGCCTGTCAACAGCGAGGGGTCGTGGTAAAATGTACTGGCGTGCATTTTAGCCAAACTGCTATTTAAAACACAGAAAATACAGCTGAGTGTTTTTAGATAAGGAAAAGGGCAAGTGTGTAATTCTTGGACAATAAGTCGCAGCGGCCAATTAGAATCAGGACGTTAATACAATGGTGCTTATTTTCAATTTTGTTAATTAAGAAATTATATTAATGTATTCAAATAATTATCTGTGTCACACACCGCATGCACATATATTTTTGAATATAGGGTTTCTGTGGTGAAGCTGAACCATATTGTTGGAACATGAGGATAAAAGTAATGTGTGTGTTTGCCGGCTTGTCCCAGCCTGAGGGACATCAGAGTCAAAACTGACAGTCTCTGTGTTTAGCCATGGCATGTAAAGGGATTTGCTGTGTGTGTGTGTGTGTGTGTGTCTGGCCGTGTATCGGAGGTGTGTTAAGTGTACGTCGAGGAGATTGGCAGCCCTGGCGCGGAGCTAAGTCTTCCCCCCCTGCAGGAGTGATCAGTGACATTCTCCTGGTGTGTGTTTGTGCGTATTTTAGTTCAGCAGACGCTTCCAGTTCTCTCCTCCTGCCACATTGTCCTGATCCACCACGACGCGCCAAGCATCAAACACTGTGTTCCACCCGTACACCTTGCACCGTCCAAGACATGTCAGGTCCTCAGAAAGAGAGAGAGGGAGCGAGAGTTGTCTTCTGTCGGGCAATAGAGGAGGAGGAGGAGGAGGAAGGGAAGAAGACGAAGGAAGAAGAAAAAAAAAAAGAATGAACAGTGGCATCTGTGCTGGCTCTAGGAAAAGAAAATAGCATTTAGATTTTTTTTTTTCCCTCTTTTTTTGGCAAGAGTTAAGTGTTTTTAAACCAACATCCCCTCACAGATGAGCTTAAGAAGACAAAAGTTGTTTAATTCGGTTCCATTGCAGAGGCAGTAAAAGGATAAAGAGAGTGAGGCGCAATTTTTACTTTGTTCCAGTCATTTGGAAGAGAATTGACATCTGCAAACTAAAGGCAGAACCGCCCACACTGCCAGCCTGCCACATCTAGTGCATATAAATACACGCATGCAGGCGAACACATTTACACACACACACACCTACAGGCTATGTGCACTGTGTCACACATATAGGCACAGAGCTGCTCGCACACACGCACGCAGAGGAGGGCAGAGAGCGTTTACACTATCCATAATTTGTGTTTGTACTTGGGAATAAATGAATGTTGATGAGAAAAGTTTTGCGACCCCCCCGATCGGCTAAGTGACACCCGTTTGCAATAGTGTTTGGGTTGTTCCACCCCTGTGTCTTGTCGTGGACTCTGCGGTGCGGTGAGGCTCATGGATTACATGTTATGAAGTCGGAAAAAAATCATAAGCCTTTAGAGTTGTCATCTTGACTCCACACATGAAATAACCTCAAGGTCCCCTTATGTACCGGGGGTCTTTTTGAAGAAGCCAGGGCACCCCCCCCCCCCCCCGCTAATTCCCTGTGATTGGGAGGAAATTGACCTCCGTTGTTGGATGCGGCGAGATGACATCTCCGTGGCAGCTTTTTGACGGAGTGAGGGAAAAAAAAGGAGAAGAAAGACCCGACAACCCCCCATCCCCCCCGACCCCAACTCTACCTCCCAACTCCACCCCCCTCCTGTATTCTTGTTCTGTTTGTTTTGTTTTGCGCGACATCTTTCTCGAAAGAAAAGAGTGTGGTTGTTTTAAGTAGGCGCTGGATTAGATAAATGGGATGTGACAGGTGTGACCGCTGCCTTCGAGATGCCTGCCTTCCTCTCTCTCTCTCGCTCTGTGTATCTCTCCGTCAACTCTCTCCCTCTCTCTTTTCCTCTAATAACACTGCCTCTCTCTTTCTCTGACTTCCACCCGCTTATGCTCCTTCTCCCTCTCTCTCTCTCCGTTTCGCTCCATTTGCATGTCGCGGTGGAGCTGACGCAACTCGTAATCACAAAGCCGCTCATTTGAAGTCTGAATTTCCCTAATCTGAAGAACAGGAGAGGGTGAAAGCAAGAGAGACGCAACAAAGAAAAGGCAGGAGTGGTCCGAGCTCTCAACTTGGTCAGGTGGTGTTGTAGAGGAGAAGAAGTAAAGTCTTTGAGCGCTTTAAGATCACAAGACACTTCCCGAGCGCAGTTAGCGGCCACACTGGTGTCTGACTGGAGTCTCATCGCCCTGTCACACAGTAAATACACAACCGCTCCAGCCATATCATCACTGTCGCACCCTGTCCCTCCGTAACAATGCATGTGCACGAGCGCAGAGGAGAGAATCTGTGAATTATTGAGCATGCTGACTTATCCAGAAAAACTCACACACACACACGAGAAAGAGAGGGAGAGGGAAAGAGAGAGAGCCGGTGAAGTGTGGAAAATGCCAAGTGATAATGGTCTTCTACCTGACAATGAAAGCATCGTCAATATTGAAAGCCTCTGTCCTGCTTTACTCTCTCAGTAGAGCCCAGAGTAATGATTGGTTTGGAGGGTTTGAGTTTATTTTTCCCTCTTCTGCAAAAGATGCTTCTATTAAAAAATAAAAAAGCTTTTGCCCATCATACAGAAACCGGAGTCCTCTGGGGGGCTGGATGACTTCACCGTGGACTCTGATCTCAGTGTTAAGTTCCACTTCCACCAGCAACCTGCGAGTTAATGATTAGAAAACCATCTCCGCCATAATAAGCTGTAATGACATTAATACAGATGGAATGTACCACTGTCTTTCTGTCTCTCTCTCTGTCTCTCATACACACACTGAGACAATAAGAGGTACTGTTAATGTGTGCCACTGTCCCGGGTGGCGTGCTCCATACTGTGGTCAGATTAGCCAAAGATTAACCCTGTGGACCATTGACCCTCCTGTCTACAGGGCTGACAGACTGACTGGCTGATTGACTGACTGACTCACTTTGTTTCTGTAATCAAACAACACACGCACACTTCTGCTTGTGCAAGGACCAGCACTCTCTTATTTGGCTGCGTGTCTGTCGATACCTTGCAATCCTGTGTACAGTCCCAAGCGCATGTCTGTACGTGTGTGTGTGTGTGTGTGTGTGTGTGTGTGTGTGTGTGTGTGCTCTCGCTCGGAGCTGACGCCGTCCTCCCTTTCTCGGCGTCACCTCTTAATTGGGCTGAGTCGGCGTTAAGTCTATTATGCAGGCTGTCCAAGCAAACACAGGTTTTATTGGGTCAAAGATTAAGATGCTCAAAGTTACTTACCACTCAGCTGCTGTCGGGTTTCATTGTTTGTTTGTCGCCGGTTGTTTGTCATATAAGTTAAACAACCCCCTGCAATTATTCCTGATAATTGCAACCACGTATCTCGAGATTTTACATTATACAACATTGGAAGGTGAAAATAAAACCGGATTAGCTGAGTTCTCTCCGTCACGGTGCCTGTGTGCATCTGTAGTTGCTAGAGACGCCTGGGTAAATTTTTTTTGTACGCACAATTTAGCACAAATTCCCACGAATGGTTTCTAACCATCAACTAGTGATGTCACAAAACTTATCTAAGCACGTTTTAAAAAAATCGAATTGAGGATGAGCGCTGACGAACTTTCAAATTCAGCTGATGATTTTGAAAACCTACTTCATACATAATTCTGAAAGTGAAGTAACTTTAAGCAAAATTTAGTTTATAACATAATAAACTCAATATAATAATATATTTAATATCTTATTTTATCTGCTATTTCTTTGTGAGTATTGTGATTTCCAAAGGTTATTAAACGTAACATGTTTAAAACTGTAAATGAAGCCATACGACAGCAGGATAATTATTCATGCTGACAGCTTGGCAAAAGCCACAGAGCTTCACTTTGTATATTTTATATTTGGTCGCTGTCATGCTGATTTCTATTTTGTGTGTTGTGAATTTTCCTCTACCCGTTCCATTCCTTTCATAAGTTTATGGAAATGATTTGACGCGGCTCCAAAGCTTTGTTTTATTGAAACGGGATCTCTTTCCTTGTGATTCCTCTGAGTGATGCAGTTGCATCCTCGGCGTTAATTGTCACGAATCCTTAGGACAAAAGTGGCGTGGAACTGAAACTTGGGCTTGGGACTCGGTACAGTGGCGTTGGACGTCCCTCAAAGCCAAGTCGTTGGAGGCTTTGTAACGAGGAGTTTGTGCGACTCTAAGAGCGCGCGGAGTCTTTCTGCTGTTCGTTTCATGTCTTCGTTCTGTCAAGTACCTCCAAGTCAGTCAAATGCAGATTCCAGAGGATGTGAGAGCGAGAAGAGAGAGGAGAAGTGTGCCCTAACTTGAGAAAACTGGCTGCTGATGAAAGTTGCTTGCATTGAGCTGTGGGAAGGGGAGATGGATAGAATAAAGGGAGCAAGAGAAGAGGAGGCGGATGAAGATAAATATATGGGTGTATGCCAGCTCCTCCCCTACCTCCTGCTACTTTTTCTTTCCTGTAGTTTATTCGTCCTGAAGTTTATGTAAATTTAAAAAAAGCAATAATTACATTTCCTTTACCTCCCCTCCCTGCAGGACCAGGACGGCACCAAGGGGAGCTCTCTGAGTCCTTACCCCCAGCACAATTCTACCTCACCGGGCAAAGAAGAAGGTGGAGTGGGTGGACGGGCCTGCAGCGACGGGGGCTCCTCCGCCGGCGCCCTGGGAACCCCAGAGAGACGCAAGGGCAGCCTGGCAGACGTGGTGGACTCACTGAAACAACGCAAGATGGAGGAGCTGATCAAGAACGAGCCAGAAGGTCAGTGATGAAAAGAGGACACTGGTGCAGGCCAGATGTGTGATCCGCAGCTCGCCATCATCTCTCTGGCTCCGTGCCGCTCTGTTATCACATTCTGCTCTCCTTGCTCCCATCGTCTTCTCTTTACGTCTCCTTTCCTCTACGACTTTATCGCTCTCTCTCCATCTCTCTGTTAGGAACCCACACACTTTTGAGATGAGAGGCGAGCCTTTGTTTTTCAGAACACACACAGATAGCATCGGCTGTTTGGCCCGATTATCCACAAAGCTTTGCATATTTATTTCAATCTGACGAATAAGTAACGTGTGCGTGTGTGCGTGTGTGTGTGTGTGTGTGTGTGTGTGTGTGTGTGTGTGTGTGTGTGTGGTGTACCAGTGTGTTGTAAGCCTGCAAAAATACTTGGAGATCATAACAACTATTAACTGGCTAAACATTAAAGATTCATATTAAGATCTCTTTTAGCCTTATAATCAGTCAGGGTTATATGTCACTCATCACTTCCTGCTACCCTTTATAACATTTCCTGTCTCGGGCCTCAGATTCAGACTTTACACACTGTCATGGAAGCTAAAACAGGTTGTTGCCCGGGGCTACGTAGCTTAGGTTGATTACCCCCACATTTCATACTCAAATTTAGCCCCCGGGCTAACAGTTGGAGTCCGTGAAAGAGATAAAATTAGCCCGTGGCAACTCTAATTTCCACTGGGCAGATAAATGGCAGCTTAAATCCCAATGAAATGCATGTGGTAGTGACAATGTGATAAGGGAATCCACTACAGGTGTCCAACTCCTTAGTAAGACGGGATAATGTACTGTAAATAATGTGGTGCTTTATGGGTGGAGGAATAGTTGGTGTAACACACAGGGTGAGACTCAGTGTTACAACTGGTGGAGCTTTAAAGCCTTGCTAAAGAGCACTTAAACCAAGCAGCCTGGCCCTTCTATCCGATATGTATAGCAAAGAGGCATCTGACCTCAGTAACACTTAACCCGAATAGTCGCAAAGGATAATTAGACCAAATATAAATGTGATCAAACTGAACGGACCAGAATATAATGAGGACACCAGCATTATGTGCTTACAATAACAAGCAGCCTTGGTCAAAAACAGCAACGGTTTTAGCTGATTCTATGAGCAAATTAAGTTTAGAAACATTTTTTTGTATAGTTTATTCATCTATTTATCCATCCATCCATCCGTCTAGTATTTATACCTCTTTTTCCTTGAGGATCGCAGGGAGAGCTAGAGACAATCTCAGCAGACATTAAACATTAAATTTATAGACATCATAAAAAATCCTGCAACAACAATAATACATTCTGTCATCAACTAGAAAATAATCGTTTTCTACTCAGTTCCATAGCTGTGATTGTGTTACCTCTGTTGACATTGCTGAAGTTGCTGCAGAATCATGGGGTAATCACTGTCACTTTACTCAGAGGCAAAGCATTGGAACTTGTATTGGGTCTTGAGGAGCTGCTGCTTTTATTTACTGACAAACCACAGCTTAAAGTGTGCACTCAGCGCTAAATACACCCTACTAACAAGACCCTGCCTCCATCACCAGCACCTGTCTGTTGTGGGTGAAGCTGCACCGTCATTCTCAACCCCACACACACACACACTAAGCACGCACTGCAGGCTCTTAAGAGTGGACTTCTAAAGCAGATGAATGCTACAACATCCACTACAT
>NC_083636.1:10324603-10352103 GCF_963576545.1 Limanda limanda
GAGACGATACATGACTAAATGGGACACAGATGTTCCTCTCTGCCCCTGGAGTAGTGCCTCCACTGCCCAGGACTTTCACCACACACTCACCCTCATTCCTCTCCTCTTCCTCTCCTCTTCCTCTCCTCTTCCTCTCGGCAGCTCTGACTGTAAGTGGCTGCCATTAATTGCCAGCTGAGCTCCCTCTCTGGTCCCGTCTGTTGACCCTCTGCTACCCAGCTCCAGCTCCACCCGTCACTGGGGCTCCGTGGCCTCTGGGACTCTTTAGGTTTTCTCCTCTTTTAGCTACAAACGGAAACAGAGGTCCTCATCCCGAAATTTGTTTTCCACAGAATGCATTAACTGTACATTTGTTGAGGTTGCCTAAATCTATGAGTGATTCAAATTAAGCTGCATCCGGCGGCATGCGGTCTGAATTTACTAAAGTCTGAAGTAGGTACATGTAAAATTCAATTTAACCTGCTTTTTAGGTTTTAAAAAGTCTTACAAATGTAGAAATATCATATACTAGTTATTTAATACGTTAAAGTAGATATTAGCATCTTCTATTAAAATTATAACTGAATTTATGTTGGTACATCCTGTCTCGTAGAGTTAGTTTGTAAAATAACGTGGGGTTTAAAGGGTTATTCTTTACTCGGCTACTATATATGTGATTTTTGGGGAGTGCAAGATATCCTGGGACTCAGATATTCCGTTATATCTGTCGTACTAGACATAGGTCTTTAATTTCATTCATATCGGGCGTAAAAAAATCTTAAATAGAACTAAACTCTGAACATTGCAAGTTGCATTTTTCTAATTAAAAAATAAATTTTGGAAGGAGAGCAGCCGTTTCCATCATTGTTCCCTCCCTGCTCCGGAGGAAAAGCCTGGGAAACCATTTTCTAGTGATGCAGCAGCAGTATAACATGTATTAATGTCACTTTGGTTTTCCTTACTCGATGAGATCAGAGGTAAATCTCTGTAGTGTCAAATGACAGTTTGTCTACAAGTGACGGCTGCAGCTATGAATAAGAATCAGATCAGTTTCCTCTGCTCTGCGTTGCTGGGGTCAGCAAATGCCAATATTGTTCTTGTTTTACTGAGCCAGGGTGAAGCTCCGGGGTCAGACCCCTACCTTTGTATTTTACGGCCTTGATCTGGACACACGTGCGGGGCCACAAAAACACACACACACACACACACACACACACACACACAGACGTTCTGCCGTGTGCAGGTTTACAGCCTTGCTGGCAACCTCGAGGTCAACCAGAATGGTGTTTTTATGGCTGAGCGTACTCGCCGCTCTGAGGCACCGGCTTCCATACTGAAAATGCCAACTCAATGACAGATGTCACACAACACACACTCACGGACACATGCTCTCACATGCACGCACAGCACTTCATCTATTTTCAAGGCAGGGAGGGAACCCAGGGCTTGCTTTTAGAGCGCACTGAGGCATTTTATAGGACAGCACTTAGGCGAGGCCATTGTGCCACACAAGCACACAGTGACCGGAGCTCCCTCACGCCTCCATACACTCCAATGGGTGACAATGGGAAGGGCGGATACGTTCTGCCAAGAAGAAGGAGAGAGCGAAAGAAAGGGATGGGGAGAAAAAAGACCCGGAGAAGTGGAGGGTTCTCTCGTTCATCTGTCCATCAGTGTAGACCCCCCCTCCACCCTTCACTTTGCCTAATCCTTCTACTGCTCTGCTGTCTGGGGGGCTATGTGACACACACACACACACACACACACACACACACACACACACACACACACACACACGATAAACATCAACAATGGCATATACAACCTTTGCAAGTCCTCACATGGACCTGCAACTTTTAAAGCACATATCCCTGGAGGGAATTTCTGAACTGAAACACAGCAGCGCTCGTGCACACAAACATGCGCGCGCACACACACACACACACACACACACACACACACACACACACACACACACACACACACACACACACACACACACACACACACACACAGATGCACAACAGCAGGTTCACAGCCTAGCGTGGGAGCGGGCGAACGTCTTTATGTGATTTCCACCCTTTGTTGGTAATTAGTTAGTTGTATAAATTAACATGAAGTGCAGCAGGACTCTCACAGCCATTGTTTGTCGGGATCATTCTTCTCGCGCTGGGAAAAAGAGGAAGGCAAGTGAAATGAAACAGAAGGGGAGGTTGAAAGAGAGAGTTGTTTTTTCTTTTTCTCTTTTTATTCACTACAAGCGGGAAAAGTAAGTTCAGGGAAAGGAGGAAAGAACACGATTTTGTGTCCTCTTTACCACTTAAAGCGCTCTAAATGAGCGGTCAGCATTTGTTCTAGAGAAGTTGACATCCCGCTTATGGGACTAACTCTGCCTTGAACCCTCTGCTGAGAAGATCGGAATTCCGCTTGTTTTTTTTTCATTTTTAAGCAACTCTTCCTATCCCGTGACCAGGCAGAGAAAAAGAAAACCTTTAAACAGTTTTCCGAACAGTGAAAAGGAAATGGCATCCTTCTGCACCAATAAACCTCACTTTATGCAGCATATCTAAGAACACCAGCTCCTTCCATTAATGTCATTCTTTCCAGTCATCCCAGTGTCATTCTGTCAGTTAACTTCACGGCGTTTGTAGTAGACGAGGTGGAGGGGGGGGTCATCATAGACAGGGCTCACGATTCAAATCGAGTCAATTCGCTTTTTTCTTTTTGTTTTGTTTTCGCTCCCTCTCTTTTGTGGCATGAGAAACAGGCAACGTCATGGGGCAAACCTGAGGCCTATTGTGGGGCCGGCGCCATTGTTGGGCGCGATGAAAGACGCATTCAAGTCACTTTTCTTATTGAATTGTTTTGCGTCTGCTTTTCAACGTGGCATTCTCTCCCCAGCCTTGCACGAGACAATCGGTGGGGATGAAACTCCTTTCTGCCATTCTACCCCGTCCAGATGAGCGATATTAAGGAGATGAATAGTGTGCATGTGTGTGCATGTGTGTGTGTGTGTGTGTTTGCCTGGAGAAGCAGTGCCCCAGCTTTTGTCCAATACATGAGCATAAAGGGGCTTAGAGAGAAGAGCGAGAGGGCCCTGCGGTTTTCCTCATGGTGTGTGTGTCTGTGTGTGTTTTCGGCCTCCTGGTGTGGCATTAAGTTAAGGACAAAGGCAGAGGTCCATGAATCAGCCTGTGCTTCCATAGCTTAGCTTATTGTGACCTACTCACAATTTGACTGCCCTACAGTACATGGTGTGTGTGTGTGTGTGTGCGTGTTTGTGCGTGTGTGTTGATACCTGGTGAAGAACGAGAAGAAGGAAGGGAATGTTTGTGTGTTTCTTCGAATTTGGTGTCATATGAATGAGCTGCGCTTTGGTCGGTGTGTGTGTGTTAAGTGTGTGTGTTTGTGTGAATCGGACCGTCCCATATAAAGGCCCCCTGTCACCAACTCCAAAATATTAGACAGGCCCCAGTGTTTTGGCATCCGCACATTCACTCCCATTCAACTGCACGTCCCATGACCGAATCAGTGGAATCCATGATTTATCTGCTCAGCTTTCTCATAAACTCTCTTCATTTGCACGCCCTGTTGTTTTTCCTCCTTTTCTGACATTTCTTTTCCTTTTTGGCTCTTTTCTCCCATTCCCATGGAGAGACAGAGGAATGTTTTTATGCCGGGAAATGGCTTTGAAATTAATGAACCTTTTTTGCGTGAAGTGCCGACTTTCATTGGTCTCTCAATTACTTTATCAAAAGGATACGAAATGCAGCAAATGTTTTCAGAAGCCCTTGGAACATTTTTACTTTATAAGAACAATAAATTATCTATATTAAGTCAGCCAATAACTTCAACTTCTTCCATTGAGTAGTTTATGAACATACCAGGAGTTACTTTTTGAGTGGGTGCTAAGTTCAACTTTGTGCCATAACAAAAATCTAAAAGCTTCAAGCTCTCCAAACACTGTCATTAACATGCACGTGTTACAGTGTGTAAGCACTATTTAAATTAAAGGGTGAAATAGGTGGAAGGTGCACACCAGTTCTTAGATTTGTATCTCAGGGAGAAATAATTTGTTGGTCCAGAATTTCCAAAGTCAGCTTCCTGGAAAGAAGTTTTGTCGTTTGATATTTATTATATGGAACGTTTTGAGGAAGTCATTTAGTTTTGTACAGCTTTCTGTGAGAGCTTATAAGCCATGGTTTTGCTAGAAGTTCATTGTGTGTACTGATAGTATATTGAAATATGTTTATATAAAACTGTAAATGTACAGGCAAGCCCCGTACACACAAGTATGTTTTCCTCTCTGTGCCTTAAACACCACACATGTCATGTTAATATATACGGAGACTACACCCCAGTTCTGACTGTATAATCCATGTAGGCTTGTGTACAAAGTAGCACAATCTGCTTAGTGCAATTTTACATCTCAGCGCAGACACACATGTGAAAGCATTACAGCCCAGCTACTCCCCATCAGCCAAGTCAGTGGCGTCCAGCGCAGGATTTAAAGCCTGACATGGATGTAAAGGGGCTTTAACTGCTTTAGCTGAGGCGTGGGATTGGTGTGCATCACTGCATAGCTCCTGTTACATGATTTTACATATTCAGTGTGTCGCCCTGCACTTGACGACAGCCCGTGTGACCTGACCAAGGAGCCAACGCTTTACCCATGAGGAATCGGCGATAGCAAATTGGACGCATGCCTAGGATCCATGCAATCGTCACCCGTGGACCACCCTTATACTCTCTGCTCCCTCTTATGTGAGCAGATAAGAAGGTGGTGTGTGTCCTGTTGTGTAGCTCTAGCACTTCAGTCCTTCACAGAGCAACAACTCAGGGAGCCGGTGACTCAGTCGGTGGTTTAACATGTCAGCCGGCCAGCCACACAGTTAGCCACTCAGCTATTCAGGCCTCCATTCAGTGGGAGAGGGAGTCACTCACTCAGCGGCTCCATCACCAAGTCACTGTGTCAGTCTTTGAAGCCACGGGGTCTCCATTCATTAACCCCTGGCTCTCTGGTCAAAGGGCGGCTCCCGCAGATGAAGTGGTAGCGTCTGTGTTGTCAGCCCCAGGGGTCACGACCCTGAGCCCTCTGCGCTGCCCAGCCTTATTTGAGCCAGATGTTGGAAGACAAGCATCTCCAGCGCCCCCCCTCAACCCCGCCCCCCCCCCTCCTGCCCCGGACACATTCTTGTCCTCCGCCGCTCGCGCGGCAGATCCAATGCTCCTCGGGATCGCTGTCTGCCTGCCGGCTTCACATCCCTCCTCTCTACAGCAGTCTCTCTCTCTCTCTCTCTCTCTCTCCCCGTGGGATCCCTCCATCCGTCCATTCACCTCTTCCCTCCCATCCCTCTATTTTCACCCCTCCCTCCTCGTTTGGCCCACTGCCCCTTTCCGCTTCGCTCAGGGGAGAGAGAGAGAGCGCCATGTGTGTGTGTTGCCTGGCACCGTGCCCGTTCTCATCCCCCCCACCACCTTCCCCCAGTTCCCTCCTTTTCTCCAACCTCATCCCTCCCTCTTGTCTCATCTCTTGCTCTCCATCTTTTCCCTGTAGCCTCGCATCTATTCCTCTCCTCCACTACCTTACTCTCCATTCATCTCCTCCCACCTCCCTTTGTCCATGTCACTCTCTCCACCTGCTTCTAATCACTCCCCCTCCATCTCTTTCACTCCCTGCCTCCATTCATACTTCGCTCTCCCTCCTCCCTCGCTCCCTCTTCCTGTCGTCTCTTCCTTCGGCTGGGCTCAGGAGCAGTGAACAGGTGTTGTCTCCTTTTGATTTGGGTGCGTTCGGATTAATGCTGTCAGCTCAGCTGTTAAAACAACTGCCACCGCCAGATGCCAGTCAGTTTGGGGCTGGAGCTGTCACCTACACACACACACACACACAGGCACGCACACACATATTCAAACATCCAAACGCACACTCGGATGCAGACGTGCACACACACATGCACAAGGCCTCTTGGCTCATTGTAATAGCGACAAAGCAAATCAGCTGCTGTACGCCAGTGGTGTCTGTAACCCAGGTGTGTGTTTCTGAAGCCTTTCCAAAACATCACAGTGAGTGGTTATTAAAGAGAAATCATACTGTAAGACGTACATCATACAAGACGTACATCATTTAAGATTTGTGTTAAGACCCCATTCAGACCTGAAATTGTTTTAAAAATCTTATGAACTGTGACACATTTTAAAACTTATAACAAATCAAATACTGAGTGTATTTGCTTCGATGCATTCTTAGTTTTAACTGTGAAATCTTAACTTGCACTTTCACCCTTGTGAGGACAATTGTGATCATTGTCACATTGAACGTACTGTGGGTCAAAAGGTCACCGAGCTTCTGAAGAGAAAAATTCATTTACAGCCAAAAAAATCCATTATTCACACAATAATCATCTACTTCTCTGATATAAAGACACAACTCAAACTCAAAACTATTTCTGCATGTGGTCACCTTGGTGTTTGCTCATTAAATCATATCAGAGATCGTCTTCAACTGAAAGTTCGAGATTTGCTGGAGCGTTCAGTGAATAAACCTTCAGTGAGGCTTGTTTATATTAGCCTGGCCTATAACTGTGTTTACTGTTCGAGGAACTCTCCATTCCTAAGGCAACACATGATTTCTACCTCTCCACCTTCACCCTCCCTCCCTCCCTCCCTCCGGCTCCAGACCCTACTCACACTCACTTGTTCCTTTCTTTCCTCCAAAACATCCATCCTGCCCCGTCTGCACTCGGCACACAAACAAACGGACACACACACACACACACACCTATCAGGAGTTTCTTAGAGCAGTGCAAGAACTGGTATCTGCTTCGTCTTAAACTTTCATCTTCTATGTGTGTGTGTGTGTGTGTGTGTGTGTGTGTGTGTGTGTGTGTGTGTGTCACCGTGTGTCACCATGTTCTGGCACCGGCCTGATCAAGGCTTAAATTTAGAATCTGGATCCTTGTTGTTTTAACTTTTGAGTAAAATGATGAACAACTATGAATATCGATGACCGGCGCTGTGTAATCGGTGTGTAACAGAGCTATTTAAGGCTCCTTTTAGATGTGGGTGGAGCTTGCAAGATTCCTTTCCGTCTGCATTTGTGTGTGTGTGTGTGTCTCAGATGGTGAATAGTGGGCTTCAGTGTGGTGATGCTCATTTCTTGATCCACTTTATGTAGACACACATTTACAAACAAAAAGTCTGAAAGGGAAACATTCCACTCTTCACCTTTTCCTTCTGGCAGATTTTTGTTCCATCTTTATCTCTCTCTCCCTCTTGGTCTTCTCTCTCTCTCTCTCTCTCTCTCTCTCTCTCTCTCTAATTGAACTCATGTACTCATATTTGTTTCCAGGATTCACACTAGACTGTCTTGTGATGCTTGTTCAAGGAACAGTCCACACTGAGACACTGGACACTTGTTTGTTCGGTCATGTCTGTTTGTCTGACACACCGCTACACCCAAAAGCACATGTGCTCTCCCTTACACACACACACACAACACACACTACTAACATTGAGACCTCTGTCTAGGTCTCCCTTCCCCCTGTGAGATAGTTAAGTGTCTGAAAGAGCTCGACCTCCAGCCCCCTTGTCTCTAACCCAACTAACCAGACCGCAGCTTGCCCCAGTTGACTGTACTGTCACGCCCTCCTCGTCCCGTTTTGTTGGTTTGTGTCATTACGCTAACAAAGTTACGGCCAAGGTTACCATAGCCCACTGAAGTCTCCGGTCTCCGCCGAGCCAAAGGTTGTTAAGACAATTAGCCCACTCAAAAAGAGTCATGGGTGTCTTGTCGGGGGGGAATGGAGCAGGAAGAGGGGAGGTGGTGGGGGTTTCAAAGACTCAAAGGAATGTTCGGGGAAGAAAAGACGTATTGATGCGGGCAGCGGCGTCTGCGAGGGGTCGAACAGAGACACAGCTAACTTGTCTGGATCCAGATACCAATGATCAGATTAACAGAGGATTGATTTGATAAAAAGCTAAAAAACAAACAGAATATGTCATGACAAAAAAATGATTTCATCCAATTCCAAATCAGTTATTAGATACTGTGCATTATTAAATGTTTCCATCAGCAGTTATGATTTGTTCAGGCTCTTGCTTTATATGCCAGACCAACTTTCCATCTCCAGTGGACGACTTGCACAGTGATTTAAAGCTTGTTGATCCTGAATCTGTTTTTAAAGTTACCAATAACTAGATGTCAACATTTTTTTAAACGGATCATTTACTCTGAATGGCTTTTACAATGACACATTAGAATAAAAAAAACACATATAAAGAGTATATGTAGTATTAAATACTGCATCTGTGTGCCGCACTCTCTCGTTCACACATCACTCACACACTGAGCCTGAGCGTCTTGCCCAAGGAAACTTGCGCGGAGATTGAACCACCAACCTTCTGGTTAGTGGACAACCCGCTCTACTCCCTCAGCCACAGCGACCTACAAGTACAGTGCACCTTGTGACAAGCAAGCTTGGCTTCATGTGTAAATAAGTTAGAGAGTCTGCTTTATCCATTTATACAAGATCAAGTCCAACATTAGTCCCTCACTCTCGCTGCAGCACGTTCATTGTGCAGCTCTGTTATTGTCATTCATTTGTGTGTTAGCTCTGCCGCATCTATTCGTCGGCCACAGATGGCAGAGTGATCTAAAGTTGACCTAACCGGCAGCATCAGCTGTTATTGACGAGGCAAATTTCCTCCACCAACCAAACAGCTTTTTTCATCCCCGAAAAACAATGTGATCTTTTCCAGGAAAATTGTGCGGTAGGAAAAGGTTTCCAGGGAGAGGCGTCGACGTGAGCGAATAATTGGTGCACAGTGACTATTAGGGCTCGAAACAGGTCGGGCACACAAACTCTCGCAGGCGCACACACACACAAACCCAAACACACACACATGCTAGTCAGCAGAGCATTCCAGTGCTGTTTGGACTGTTGTTGCCATCTAATGGTTCTCACATGTCTGTCGCCCCATCTTTGAGCAGCACACAGGACAATGTGGGCTATTCTTAAGACTCCACAACGTGCTCTGTATCAAGCTGATCGACGCACAGATGGAACAAACATTCACACATAGAGAAGAGAGAGCGAATATCAAGATTCAAACACAAGCAGATGCAGAAGTGTGTGCGTGCATGTGCTCGTGTGTGTGTGTACGTCTGTTTGCGCTTGTCAACAGCGTCCGCGCTAACTGCACTAGGCGGGTCCCGCCTCCGCCGTCCGACAGCGTGAGGCCACTCTTAAGCCAGGCCAGCTGTCAATCAAACAGCCGACACGGGGCCAAAACTGTAATAGCATCAGAAATAACAGTCTTTACCCATCAGTCTCACGTGCGCAAATGTACACACGCACAAACGCTCCAGCGCAGGGGAGGTTAAAGTCACGGCTCAGCCCGGTTTGAATAGGCTTCCAACATGCAAAGCAGCATTAGTGTGTCAGGAGTGTCTTGCTGTTCTGTCTGTCTCTCTGTCATTGCTTTGACAGGCAGACCGAAAATGTCAAGACTCACAAGAGGGAACGCAGCACTTGGAATGTGTGTGTGTGTGTTTGTGTGTCTGCCTCTCTCACTCGTAGTTAATGCGTGGGTCACTTCTCCTCCTATACGCGGCAGGCCCAACACACAATGTCTTCTTTTGTTGTCACGTTAAAGTGATGCAATAAAGCTGTGCAGTGACAAGGACGGCCCGGGGCCCGCCGCAGCGGCAGAGACGTTGAGTGTGTGTGTGTGTGTGTGTGTGTGTGTGTGTGTGTGTGTGTGTATGCGTGCGCGTGTGTGTGCGGAGACAAGAGCGCTGAAGAGGGGTTATTGCCACGAGACAGATTGCAAGTGTCATTTTCCATTACAGCAGCCTGAGCCACTGTGTACGACACACACACACACACACACACACACACACACACACACACAGATGTGCACAGATACACACTCGTACACATGCCTTGGCCTACTTTAACAGGATGCTTTTGACAGGGAGAGATGTGCGTGCATTAAGAGAGTGCCGGACCCGACTATTTAACCCTCTCCTCACCCTAACCCCGGGTTGAGAAGCAGAATTTGCTCGCACTCGCACCTTTTTTCACATTGTCTGTTAAATCACAGGCTATCGATGTTGTTTTGGTCGTCCCACAAAACGTACGATTTCGAGACTCAAGTTGTCGCTGAAATCCTTTTGGTTATGGGTTTTCATCGTTCAGTTGAAAGATAACATCACAGACTGAGAAAACCTCGTTGACCTCTCGGGCTTGTGCCTCCGAACACATCGGGCTGTTTTAAAAATGTGTTGTTGCATTGAGTAGGTGTTTTTTTTCTTATTATTTTGTTTAGTTTCCAGTCAGGAAAAGTAATGTTTTCACCTGGCGGCGTTTCATAGGAAAACATTAACTACACTGAGTGTGAATACAGTGACCACATTGAGTCTTAAATACAGCATGAGCCATTGTTGCGTGTGAGCCTCTATTATCTATTGAAATGTCTCTCGTGAGGCTCTGTTTGTTAACCAGGCAATTAGCGGGCAGTATTTGGTGGTTATCAGTACCACAGTTGACACTTGGTCTCTTCAGCGTGTAAAGCATGAGGCTGTAAAATGAAAATGGGATCTGTGCTCGGTCCCATAGCTTGTCCCTAATAAGGTGCGGTGGCAGCGGCTATCAGGGGCCGAGCTGAATTAGTCCGCAGCGGATTCAAATGTCTAGATGCTATCAAACACCATTTAATGATAATGGAGGTCACAGAAGCAATTGGGAAAATGGTGTGTGAATGTGTGTGAATGTGTGTGTGTGTGTGTGTGAAAGGACCGTTTCTCTGGTCTCCTGCAAAAAAACACAGCATTAAGATAGCATCGCTAATTTCTCCAGCTCGGCACAAAAACAACATGTAGAGGAGGAGAGAGAGAAAAACACACACACACAGACACACGAGCAAAAATAAAAGCAAGGAAAGTTTTTCGGCGACTTTCTCGAATGTCGCTCCAGATTTTGCCCTTCATCGTTCTTTCACAATGTCGCGCCCTCTCCGCTGCTATTTCTGACTGCCAGTGTGTGGATCTGGCTCGCTGAGATTTCATGCCAGTGTAAAAATTGGCTGAGGGTTTGGTTCAAATCAAATTGGACATAAGCACCCACAACACCATCTGTTAGGGAAAGGCAGTGGAGTGAAGGGCAGAACTCTGTATTCAGATAAATGGATTTCCAATTTATTAAATTGTTGACTGACACCCTTGTAAATTTTCACTTTACACGCCGCGGCCTATTCTTAGAGCATCACGTCTAATGGAAACATGTCCATTCAATTCCTAATATTAGAATGAAAAAAAGATTCTGCTACATCTGTTGTTTTGTTAAATTCTACCTTTTTATGTTTTTGCACACGAGAAGAAAAAAAACGTTTGTCGCTTTTTCAAGTTTTTATTTTTTTCTAATACTGTCTGGCTTTAAATAGACAAAAATAAAACCCTCTCCCTGGTTAGTCTTCAGGTGTTTTGGCAAGTGATGTTGTGTGTGCGTTTTCTGTTAACAGCTGTGTCGCCCTAAAATGTGTTTAGAAACGCGTCTGTGATTGTCACAGTACTTTGGGGGGGGGGGGGGGGGGGGACCATATGTCCCATGTCGCCTCACCCGAAAAACTTTAACTTTACTTTGCAAGGTGAATATCACACACATAGAACTCTCAGAAGTGGATGTCATGTCACTCAGTGTGTGTGTGTGTGTGTGTGTGTGTGTGTGTGTGTGTGTGTGTGTGTGTGTGTGTGCTGGTGTCCCCCTAGCCTGCCTACTGGTCTGGATGTTTATTAATAACTAAACTTGGAGCAGCTTCTGAATGACAAGTCACTACGGACGGCGAGAGCAACCGGGGACTGACAAGCACACACTCACACACACACAGAGTGTTTCTTTCTGCTTCAGTGGGAGACGGGGAGCACTGGGAGGGGGGGGGGGGGGGTTAGAAAGTAAGGAGGAGACGAAGGATGAGGAGGAGGAGGAGGATTTTAGTGTTTACACAGAGGCCCAGCCACGGCAGCAACTGTTGCCAAGCACTGTTCTCCCCAACAACAAGCCAGTAATTGGTACTTTCAGCAACTAACCTTGCGGAGGTGGTGGTGCGAGGTGGGCTCGGACAAAAAGCTTTTTGATACATCTCCCTCTCTATCGCTGTCTCTCTTTCAATCCGCCATATATGGCCCGTGTGTTATTTTTTTCCCGTAATCTTGGCACGGGCCTCCTTCGCTTTGGAAATGATTGGCCTGCCTTTAGAAGGAATTGATGAAAATGTGTCCAGACACATGGCCCAGCTCAACCAGACATGAATTGATCATCAAAATATCAACATCATCATTTCGTAATGGAGTTGTGTTGGCTCCGTCAGCGTGGAGGGAGTAGCCGGGCTGTAAAAAAGCAAAAGCTGCGGTATCAAGAGTGTGTAAATAAGTGAGGAGTTGTTTCTTTTCCTCCATATTCTGCTTTTTTGAAGTTTCTTTGAACATCTCCATAATGTAGAAGATCCAGTCTGTTAAAAGTTGTAACATTTTTACTACTGAAAGACTTCAGTTATCTCAGATTATTGAAATAGTAATGCTGCTTCAAAGAGAAACAAACTTGTTAGTTTAACCACAGAGCTATTCTTTGAATTCTGCTGTAGTAGGTGTTGAGAGAGGTCAATCTACAGCATACTTTAGTGCAGCTTGGATCTATATTTAAACCCAAATGAAGATGTAAAGGTTGGATTAGGGCAGAATGATGATACGATTTGGCTTATAAATATATATTAAAAATTCAGATTCTGCGCAGCTTGCCGTGTTCGGTCAAGGGTCTGCTGTCACTTTCTAAATCTAGGCTTAAGTGTCTTCTTCTCGTAAAAATTGGAGGCATATTCCTAAATTTAATTGGGGTGCCAGATTATTATTGCACTTTTATCTCTATTAACATAATAATTATTATTATTATTTAAGTAATTCTGTCTGTATTTAAACCATGTTTGCAGCATGTTGTACTTTGTGATAAAATGCATGCTCTCAAAATAGAGTTTATTATTATTTCTATTATAGTTGATCTAAATAATGAGGAGTGATCCTGGTCTGTCATACGCTATAGGGCTAATTAACTTAAGTTAACCTGGTTCAGGTGTTTGCATGTCAGGTGCTTCACCTTAAACTGGTTTAAATCTAATATTTGGGTCACGTGTAAACCTACTCCTTCTGTCTCTGCCATGGCCGCCAGCTATTTCTCTCGCCGCACGTCTCCGCTCCTCACTCTCTCCCTCCCTCCGTTACTCCTTCCTCCATCTCAATACTTCAGTGTGTCAGGGTGGCAAGTCCTAGACAAACTCCACCAGTGCTTGTTATAATTGCTTATTCAATGCTGACCCCTTCTCAGTTTTGGGGGGAGGGTGGTGATGAGGAGGAGGAGGGGGAGGAGAATGGAGAAGGAAGGGTTGGGGGGGAGTAGCTGGAGCCTCCCCACGGCTGCCAAGGCCCAGTCAATGTGGAGTCTGTTTTTGGCCGGCCATGGGTCCCAAGCCAGGGCGCTTTCCTGTGGGCCCACCTCCTCCTCCTCCTCCTCCTCATCTTCACTCTCCTCCTTCATCCTCCACCCTCCTCTGAGCCGGCTGGGCCTGGCGCTGGCACAGAGGTCCCTTTGTTGTGTACCCGAGAGCCTGGGCTCTCTCATCTCTCTCTCTTTCTCCCCTCATTCTCTCTCTCTCTCTCCCTCCCTTTTCTCTCTCTCTTTTCCACACACCCACCACCTCCCCCTCACCTTCCTCTCCCTCCCGTCTCCTCTAAAGGTCTCCAGGCTTCACAAATATGTAGATAATAGGAAAAATTAGAGCTGGCCGCTTGTGACGCTTGTGGTGACTCAGGGCAAAACGTCTGAGTGAAAAGTAGAGAGTGAGTGAGAGAGAGAGAGAGAGAGAGAGAAAGAGAAGATGGTATTGTTTGTGAAGTCGGTCAGAGCGAGCTGGACTGAAGTGGAGTCTCCTCCCATTTCTCTCTCTCCCTCTCTCTCTTTCGCTCTCTCCTTCTCTCTCCAGCAGCTTCTGAACCAAAAGCTCGCTGTGGATCCAAAAGCCGGATGGGGGCTCGCTCTAACACACACACACACACACACACACACACACACACACACGCTCGCACACGCTGCTTTCACTCTCTGTCTCTCTGCCTCTCTCGGCAGGTGGACGGGGTTGTTTTGGCTCGGCTGCAGGGCACCAGCTTGACTCCGTTTGAGCCAATGAGCCAAAATAATAGCCGACAATTCCAGAGTTATTGTCAGCGTTTTCCCCCCTCTGCTTTTCCCAGAATCCCTCTCAGCCGTGCGGGATCAGAAATCGGAACATCGCCCTCAGATTAATTAATTATGGCGCTTTCGCATGAAAGTCACCAGCGGGACTGGCAGTCATACACCGTGTGGTCAAAACATCAACAGACCGATTTTCATCTTTAACCCCTCTGACCTGTCCAGGCCCAAAGTTCCCAAAGATGCCTGGGTTGTCCTATTTATATCTAAGTCTGTCTCTTTAAAATGACTTGAGAAGAAAGACAAGATGTGCACTGTGGAACTGAACAATTCCACTTTCTTTCTCTCCATCTTCTTTTAACTTCCCTCTCCCCTTTATTCTTGTGGGAGGAAGGTAATGTCCCTCGCCCTTGCCTCCCAACACCCCACCCCACAAATATGTGGCCCACACCCCTGCGTGGGTACCGGACTCAAACCGCTTACCTCACAGAACGCTTACACACACTCTCACAGACATATAGTACGTGTGTGCACACACACACACACACATTCAGTGTCCCATACGTCACAAGAACAGGGAGTTGCCTCTCGGATTTTTATGGAAAGTGTTGTGCTGTCCTCCTTTATTATGTGATTCTTGGCCCTAATTAGCAATAGTAGACGCTCGCCGTGTTTCCATCCAACTGTCAAGCGAATCTTGTGGAAACCCCATGAAAAGTTGCAGAACATTAAAATGTGAATCACGTGCATTTCCATCCACTGAGCTGAAACAAATAAATCCGGGAATGTGAGAGACACGGAAAGAGTCGTTTAAGAATTGTTTTTTCTAACTTAGAGACAAACACGACCAGTTTAAGAAGTTAATACGTGGGATAGGTCACAGCTACAGGATGTCCAAACACACCTTCTGACTCATGGACAAATTGTGAGGATCTTAATCTGTTCACACACTCACATTTTGGCAACTTCTCTTTCTTATGGGGACAAAAATCAAATCCCCATTATGTGAATCCTAAAATTTTAAGGTGAAGAGGTGTTTCAAGGTTAGGTTAAGGATAGGGTTAGGCAAGTAGTAAGCCTGGTTAAGGTTAGAGTGACAGTGGGGGTTCATTTCACATTGAGATCTCATCGATTTCTCCTCTCTTCTCCCCCTACCACTCCGCTTGCCCATTTCCTCCCATTTTGCCGTCCGCCACACAATGAAAGAGCCTCTTGGCTTTTATTAATAGTTAAAGTGTCCCTGGTCTGTCACTGGGGACAATGGCTGCAGCCCTGTTAATAAATAAAAATAATAACTAGTAGATGGAGAGAGAGAGTGCAATGGCAGGAGAACAGGCGACACTGCCATTTGTTGTTCCCTCTCACTTGTCAAAGCTCTTTGGCTTAAAAGCCTCTGTCATTGTTAAGGGAGAGGGAGATGGGGGGGAGAGATGAGAGCGAGAGACATAGCGGAAGAGAGGGCGAGAGGGAGTGCCCGGGCCTAATAGCACCTGTTGGGGTGATGGTGAGACAGCTGTCGCGGGCGGGGGGGGGAGCACAGGAGCGCACTCATCTTCTACGAGTGTTTCCTTCCCTCCGCCTTGTTTTTGCAACCGCTTCTCTTTCCATCTTAACTCCACTCGTCCTCCTCCTACCTTCATCCCCATCATCCGCTAACCTGTTCCCTGAAGGCTTTGACAGGGAGGCGGCGCGGAAACTGGGTTTGCTGACTAACTGGGTGAGTGGCAGCGTCAAAACCACAAGGACAGACCAGTCAGAGCGCAAGGATGGAAGGAAGAGAAATAGAAGGAGTGAGGGATGGAGTGGCTGCAAGTTCACTATTCAGTATTGATCTTTGGCTTAGAGTGTGTGTTTGCAATTGTGCGCTCATTGTAATCAACGGAGCGTGATGCTCTTGTCTCAAAGCCAGAGGGAAGGACCTGATTCAGGCCTCTAGGGAGGCTGCAGGCACACACACACACGCACACACACACGCACACACACACGCACACACACACGCACACACACTCACATACACAAGCACACACACACGTACACACACACACACTGAGGTACATGTAGGACACGCTGCTGTGCTTCATGTGTGCCGGGGGCAGCCGTGTACATCTCGATTCTCTTTGCATCACCTCCTTGTTTGTTTGGGATCATGTGACATTTCAAATCCCCAAAAATCAGCAGGTAGTTTCTCCTCCTCAGTTCTCCACATTCACTCCAAGAGGGAGAAATAGAGTTTGGGGGGAAGCACAGGTTTTTGTGTTGCATGATGGGTAAAAGTACCTTGATTTGTCGTGTTTCACTTAGAGGAGAAAGAGCACTAAGATCTTCAACTCAATACACCTGACGTGTCCCTCTCTGTGGAGAGCATTAGTGTTTGTGTCAAAACAGGCACAAGTGTGTGTGTGTGTCTTGTCTTTTTTGTCTTAAATCAGTCTTGTCGTTTTGGGGGGAAAAAATGTATCCAGGAACAAACAAACTTCTCAGCTGCCTCCAACATTTGCCAGAGTGTTATACAGTGTGTGTGAGTGTGTGTGTGTGTGTGTATCTGTGCATATATGCAGCTACATATTGAGTGCATTCAACTGTATCTGTTGTGTATGTGTGTTTTGCAGGTATTTATGCATTCACGTGTGAGTGTGTGTGTTTGCGTTGGTTAATCACTCCTCTCAGAGTGTAAAACCTCTTTCCTTAGCAAGGACTCGTATCCCTAGTGCAGATGGCTCCCAGTAAATAGAATTCTCTCTCTCTCTCTCTCTCTCTCTCTCACACACCTTTTAGTCGTCCTCATCACTTCCCTTTGTTCATGTCAGAGATAGACAACATGGTAAACAGGTTAATGGCGGTATTCATGTGTACATGCATGTTTGATATGTGCACACATCAAGCATTGAATATATGCATGTGTGACATTTCCCTTTACCCCCACTGTGTGTGTGTGTGTGTGCGAACATCCATGTGTGAACGTGGCCATAGTTAGGATTGTAATTAGGGATTCTGCGGGTGTGTGTGTGTTAGGGTCTGTGGAGTGTGTATTGAAAACAAAGCACTAGCTGATAATGTGTCCATTGTGGCGGGTGCATTAAGGCCCTCTTTGTCTCAGGACCCACAGGGCTAATGATTCTCTAGCAGCAGGTGAGAGGGGAGAAAAAGCCTCTCGCTCTCTCTCCTCCTTTCTCCTCCACTTGTCTCTCTCTTTATCTTGCTTTGCCTCTCTCTCTCTTCACTTGTTTTTGCTCTTCAGATTTCCTCTCTTTTTTTCGATTATCAGCTCCTCTCTTTCCACCTCTCTCTCTCCTGCTGATGCGACCATTAGGCTGAGCTGCCGCTGCCTTTATTACAGCAAATGGACTTTAAATGAGCTTTATTGTCATGTTGGCCAGCCAACTGAATCCCTCTCCCTCTCTCTCTCTCTTTCTCTTTTTCTCTCTCTCTCTCTCTTACCCTCTCCTCTCTCGCTCTCCCTCTCTCTCTCCTCTGCCTCCCCCCTCCTCACCTAAACAGAGGCCCCCAGCATTGAGAGGCTGTTGTCGAAGGACTGGAAGGATAAACTTTTGGCCATGGGCTCAGGGCACATTGGAGAAATTAAAGGTACGGTACAAATTAAGTAATGACACCACTAAACTAAAGGGAGCTGCACTTAACTGTTGATTGAAGACATGTCTGATGTCCATTAATGAAAACTGTCCATAAATCTATTTAGAAATCATCAACAGAGTCATTTAAAATCTATATCCGCGTCATTTTCTTCAGTGTTAAAAGTATTTCGGGTGCTCATTGTCCGTATCCACGGTTACACTGCAAATAAAGTGCAAGTAGTGAACGTGTCTTGTTGTTTTACGGTGTAGATTTACAATAATGTAAAGAGATAAGTGGTATAGATAAGTAATTAAGTGCTTTTACTGAATGACTTTAATTACTTAATTACTAAAGTACATTTTTCATGTGCCTGTACTTTACTTAAACAGATTTTTGGGGGGGCGACTTTTCCCCTTTACTTCACTATATCTGCAAAAACTTTAACAAATACATTGATTCTACTGCTACATTTGTGTCTATTTATTTGCACTTTTACTTCAGCAAAATGCTGGAGTACTTCCCCCAACTCCTGAAAACACGTATATAACTGAAAAAAATAATAAATGCCTCGGTAATACGAGCAGTGAGTACAGCAAAGCCTGTAAGTAAAGTGTAAGGAATCCGAGGAAAATCTGGTTAAATAGAAATAAACAGAATTGGACTGAATCCAGTTGAGCTGGAGTCAAATGAACCGAGCTGCCCTGAACTGAACCAGTCTTTGTCTGGTGCGTTTAACCAACAGGTCAGAGAGTCAGAGGCCTCTCGGTGGTTCATCAGCTCTGTGTTAATCTCAGTGTTAATCACCCGTTCTATCCTCACCAGCCGCTCTTAACGTCTGAGAGCAGGCAGAACAGAGCGCAGGAGAGAAGAGGGGAGCGAGAGAGCTGCTGCGCTGTGAGCGGGCGAGAGCGAGAATCAGCCAGAGAGGGAAAGAGGGAAAAAGATGTGAGAGAGGCAGAGGAAAAGGAGAGGGAGAGAGAGGTGGAAGGGACTGGCTGTTATTCCCTGTAACTCCGGGGCAAAGCTGTCGTTCTACTCTCGTAATTGAGCTTCATTAGGAAGCAAAGCAATATGTAATCAAAGAAGCTCGCGGAGCGGCGGCGCTGTCGAGGGGGGGGGGGGGGGGCTCCATTGATCAAACCCCCCTTTTCTCAGCTCCCCGTCGCGTTGACATTTCTATGTAGGGGCGTCCCGCTTGGCGCACCACACACCAACAGCTGGGGAGCAACATCAGGAGCATGTATGAGAGTATCAGTGTGTGTGTGTGTGTGTGTTTGCGCGCAGTTCGTGTAGGTCCCTTGTCTATGCCTCTGTCTTAAGAGTGCTTACATAATAATGTGTGTCGGTGAGTGAAAGCGGTTATTGGCTATTATTGTGGGAAAAGATAGAAATGTGTGGAAAGTGCGCGTTCACAGGTTTGTTTCAAGTGTGTGTGTGCGTTTGTGTGTGTGTGTGTGTCAGTGCATCCCTTAACCCCCCTTACCCTCAATCCATTTCCATTGAAGAGCTTTCAGTGTGGAGCAGTGATTTTGAGCCACCACCTCCCGCTCCGCTGGCCTCCAGTAAAAGGCCCCATGCGGCTCCCATAGCAAAACTCACTCATTTACACATAAGTCACTTACATGGAGCCGGTTATAATGATACTTACTTAACTCTGTAACATTTATAACACAATTACCCTCTGTTGAACTCGTAGAAAAGCCGACTGCTAACTTGTGCAGCTTTTTACCATAAGTGAAACTACTTAGAACAGTGTTTTCCTGTTCCCTCTCAGTTCTTCTTACATTACATTAAATCTGATCCTTGCAAAATCCTTAAAAATAACCCAATTCAAGGGGAAACGGCAGTATTCTTAACAGCCGTGGCCAGAAAAATGTTGGGGAAAAAACTATAATATTAACAAATAACGCTGATTATCATGCTCCGTAAAAACATTAAGGCGAGATGCAATAAACAGTTAGTAATTCAGAAATCAAATTAGAGTTTGATTATTACACACAAAGTATCTGTCAAGTCAACAGTGGTGTAAACCTGCAGTTAGTTCTTCTAGGAGTAATAAGTGAGACAAAAATATTCCCAGGACATGCATCCGATTCGGTTATTTCTTCAGTACGAAACTCGGGCTACAAATCATGTCGCCAGTCCTGTCGCCATACAAGCCATGTACTGGGAAAATCAGGTTAGCACAAACCATGTTGTATGTACTTTTATCAAACTTAAATTTGATCAGGTTAAAAGATCAACTTAATTTGATTATTTGCAGTAATATGGTTATCGTGCTCATGTAAATGTACTTCTCAATATACTTCCAGACTATTTTCCTCCGTCCACATTCTTCTACCGATTCTCAGTCTCCACCTCCCCTCCCTCTTCTTCTCTTAACTCCCTTATCTTCCCTTCACCATCTCCTCCTCTCCACCTCTCATTGCTGTCTTCTCCTTTCCCTCCGCTCTGCTCCTTCTCTCCCTCCTCAGCCTTCTCATCCCCACACCTCCCTCCTTACCGTGGGGGAGTTATCAATGCTGCCGGGGTCATTAATTAGCGGCGCGAACGCGGTGACAAGTATTACATTGTTACAAATTGGTTAATTACGCGGTAGTGCGAGTTATGTGTGTACTGAGGAGGAACAACAGAGAGGGGCTGGTGCTGGTCCGGCAGGTTTGTAGGGAAGCACAGGCCGCGGTAATCTGCCTAAGGAGGAATGTGTGTGAACCGATGGAGGAAACCAGTTATCGATCCAGCGTCCCGCCTCGCAGCAGCTGAGGAAACAGGCCGACGCCAGGTTGATTTATGGGGCCGAACCCGGGGAAATCTGAATGGGGGAGACAGGAGCGGCTCGCGGCTTCACAAGTTTTACTCAAAGCTTCGTCTCAGTTAGGAAGCGTGTTGTTTTCCTGGATTCTCCCTCGTCTTCTGCAAATAGCCTGGTTTACTGATGAGAGATCCACAGCTGAGGGGGGGATTGAGAACAGCTTGTATGAAAAAAAAGAGAATAGACTGTCTGTCTTCTCTCTCGCACCTTACTACTCAGAATGTCCCTCCACCTCGACACACACACACACAAGTACCTAATTTTAATGTGTCTGCATTTGTGTACGTGCACGGATATGTGTGTGTGTGTGTGTGTGTGCACGTGCAAAGGGGGGGGGCTTAACCCTAAAACGAACGCTCCAGCAAGAAAGACCCCTTTGATCCATCATTTCACCTTTGCAACACCCCCACCCCAACCACCACCCTTCGTCTTCTCCCTCTTGCCCCCTTCCTCCCCCACCCCCATTTTGAACAGGCTAACGTTTTTAACACAAGGCTCTTTCTTGTCTTGGTCAGCTTCGGCTACACACACACAGACACACACACACAGACACACACACACACATAGACACACACTCTTTCTGGCCCTACAAAGGTGGGTCTGTGAGTTAGGACAGCGGCGTGTTTATTTTTCCAGCGGCCAGCGCTCCCGACAGTTGCCTTTATTGTTCATTGTTGGCGGATGGATGGAGTGCGGGGGGGGGTGTGTCGGTGGGCAGCTGAGGGGGGGGGGGGTGAGGTGGCAGTGGCTACCAACAGGGAGGACAAATGGATGGCTCTCACCTTCCCCGCGTGGTCAAAGGGCAGGTCAGCCGCCTTCGCTCCCTCCGTCCCCTCGTCCGACTCCCCCCTTTCATCTCCCCTCTCGTGTTTTATCCTTTCTCTCCTTTCCTTCCCCCGTCTCTTTCTCCCTCTTTCTCTCTTCCTCATCTGGTTTGACTGGGCCAGGAATGTGGCCCTGTTAAAGGTAGCAGCTGAAGAACAATGGAGGATTGTGCTACTCCACACATGCGCGTACCCACATGCGCACACACACACACACACACACACACACACACACACACACACACACACACACACACACACACACACACACACACACACACACACACACACACACACACACACACACAACAAAGTCATGTAGGCAAACATCGGTACATATGAACAGACATGTGCGCACACACTCGTGCTGATTGTGCCTCGGTGTGCCTCTCTCTAACTACATCCTGTTGAATGATTTAGGCCTTGTGTGGAAGTGTGTGTGTGTGTGTGTGTGTGTGTGTGTGTGTGTGTGTGTGTGTGTGTGTGTGTGTGTGTGTGTGTGTGTGTGTGTGTGTGTGTGTGTGTGTGTGTGTGTGTGTGTGTGTGTGTGTGTTTGTAATGGAGCTGGTATGTCAGGATCTAAGGAGTCAAAGGTCAGGCCATGCTAAATGTGAGCAGGAGGTTGGCTGACTGCAGGGTAAACACAGACCAGACACTCTCCTTCTCTCTTTCGCTCTATTTTCCCCCTCTGTCTTTCATACACACACGCACACACGCACACACGCACACATAAATACAGCATAGCAAAAGACGAATCGCTGAATTTACCCAATATTTACCACCAAATAAAATAAAATTCAGATATTTCCTTTTAGCGCATAAAATGTAAATTTTTAACCTGGCGGAAGATTTATTGTTTGTTATACAAGAATGAATCTGGCTCCGATTTTTTTATATTTGTTATGATACCAGATTTTGCCTGTTTACAAATGTTTCAGTGCCAGATTTATTCTGTATTTCGATGACGGCAGTAACGGATGTGGTCTCGGTGATCACTGCTGTGCCCAGGGAAAGGAGTCAACATCTGGTTTCACAACTCAGCATGCAGCACATATGCCCACCTTCCGCTGAAGTGCCCCCCCCCTGCTGTCAGCTAACCCCTAACCAGTCGTATATTAAGTTGACCAACAAGCCATGGAGAGCTTTACACCGCTTTGTTGTTCCTTCCTCGCTTCCCTCATGCCTCTGACCTCCGACCTCAGCCCCACAATCCTTTCTGACCTCTGGATAGCCATGAAAGTGTCAAACACTAGATGAAAACCACGGCGTCACATCTCAGCTTAGATTTAAAATATATAATTTCGAACTTTGTATCTTGTATGTTCATGTGACCTTGCATCTTCTCTGATGATGTTGTTCTTTGCCGTAATCTGATCTTCTTCCTTTACATTAGTCCCTTTAGTTCATTTAAATCTACTGGGCTGAAACATAACTAACGGGGATTCCTTTGCAGCATATTCACTTTATTCACATAATGATTGATATTTGAGGTAGAGAAAAAGCAATTTTACTTACACACAAAACCAAACTGCAGATTGCTGGTGCCTTGCTGAAGGACACGACAGCAGGCACATAATTAACAACATATCTGCAATTTGACTGAAGGGTGAACCACAGATCCCAGTCAGCAGTTGTAGCATTTGGTTTACTGTCTGTCTATTTGTCTGCTACATCTGAACAGCTTTTAAAGTGCATCATAGTTTCTTCCACCAGAACACTGCAGAGACATTCTTTCTAGTTGTACCAATCAGGTTTTAATAGCCCAGTTTCATTGCGTAACCTCAGCCGAGTCTTGCTCTCTTCTTCAAAGTGCTGCCATCTCACCTTTGACCCCTTTTTCTCCCCCCCCTACTCTCTTCTCTTAACCCCACAGGTACTCCAGACAGCCTGGCGGAGAAAGAGCGCCAGCTCATGGGCATGATTGGTCAGCTGAGCAGCCTGAGGGAGCAGCTCCTGGCGGCCCATGAAGAGCAGAAGAAGCTGGCCGCCTCGCAGATGGAGAAGCAGAGGCAGCAGATGGAGCTTGCCAAGCAGCAACAGGACCAGGTACAGGAAGGGTTTCATTTGGAAATATGATGTGTGCCTACACTGCAAAAAATCATGTTGTATGCTTTGATTTTGCAAAATGAGAGAAAGATCTGGTTGGAAATAAGATCTTTCTCTCGTTTTGCAAATTCAAACCATACAACACAGTAAATATAATGAGTCTTTGGCCAACCTGCCTTAGTTAAAAATACAAACTCTACAGATTTTTCCTGAACACATTTCCCTGCAGTGATACCACCACATATAAAAAGCCTGTGCATTTATTTTGCCTGGCTGTAAACACTAAACAAAGGCACATTCTAGAATGAAATGCTCTATGGACACACACCATGTACAGTAGTATGTGTGGACACACATAGACACAGAAACATCACAAATGGTCTTCAGACATCTTCACGCAGATTTACAGAAGGTAGACTCACAGGTATGATTTGAAAGCAACAAAACACACAGCGTTTTACTCTGTCCTCTACTGTCTCTCTCAATTAAACACACACACACACACTCATGCATGTGCAAACACAGGCACATACACCTCATATAGTTTACATGAAGCCACAGATGTGCACCTTTGGCAGCTTGAATTCAGGGACATTGCAAAGGAATGAGCAGAAGTTGGAGTGGATGTCGCTCACACACACACACACACACACACACACACACACACACACACACACACACACACACACACACACACACACACACACACACACACACACACACACACACACACACACACACACACACACACACACAAACTCCAAGCTCCCAGGCAAGAGTCTGCCAGGTATTTGCATAGAGAAGGGTTTCCCTCTTTGTTGTGCTTTTTCGCTCCTGGAAAACTCGGGTTTGCAAAGAGAACAAGTTACACACAGGAACACAGCTGTAAGGACAAATCACCTGTGACAAACACAATGGCGTTCCGTGCCCTTGGCTGCATCCCGCACCAGTGCACACTCAATGAGTCTTGTCGTACGAGCACCATGAGTAGTGTATATGTGTACTGTACACTTTCAGCGCTTCCTTTCCACAAGATGAAGCGCTGGAGAGTTGTCGGTGCAGAAGTTAATTGTATTTTTTTGTAGCTGAGGCGTCGATGCAAAACAAGTAAGAATGAATTCAAAAGAAGAGCAAACTAAGAAATTGGTTATAAGTAATGAGTGACAGTTTGAGGATGATGCAACTTTTTGGTGGATGCTTTTATCCAAAGCGACTTACAATTAGTGCTTTCAACATCTAGGGGGGGGCCTTTAGGGGTTCAGTCGCCCAAGGACACTGAGTATCGAACCGCTGACCTCATAGTTGGTGGACGACCACTATACCCCCCCATTTAATAACAGTCAATTCTAGATTGACTATTATAACTATTGTATTACTATTACTATTGTAAATCGATTGTATACATTTTATAAACCCCAATGCCACAGAATTGACTCAACCTGAGGAAGTAAATCCTGACATACAGACTCTTTTCAGAAGAGAATATTTTTGTTGTCCTTCTCTGTATGAACATGACAGAGAAGGCTGTCAGTAAGTGTGTCGGTGTGACACTGATGTCCGTTTGGCGATGAGCTGAGTCCAGATGAAATGAGCTTTTCAATATTTCATCGCAGGACATCGGCCTTGTGTCGTGCAAATGGGGCCTCAGGAACCTGCAGATGTGTCGCCTCTCCCCTAGGGCCTTTGCACACACACACACATGTGCTATATATACTGTACACTCTAAAAGTGTGTTTTGTGCTCTGTCCTCAGATTGCACGGCAACAGCAGCAGCTTCTGCAGCAGCAACACAAAATCAACCTCCTGCAGCAACAAATCCAGGTGAGGCCGGCGTGTGGGTGTGTCCTGGGCGGAGGGGGGTTCAATCTTGTGTCTGTGATTGTTACAACATTTCTTTGCTCAGCCATCAGCATTTGGGACCTGAATCAGCTGTGACTTATAGCATCCCCTCCCCCTTTAAACACACACACACACACACACACACACACACACACACACACACACACACACACACACACACACACGCGTTTATTCACAACCTGTGTAATCACTTAAAAGTGGTCAGTCTGTTTGGAGAAATCAGAAGCTGGGAGCTGGCAAGTACAGTGTGTGCATCTTAAGTCCTTATTATATAAATCAAAGTTTACACATCAGACTGTCAGTGAAGCACACTTCCCTAATGTGTCTTCCATTCTGTCTGTGAGTGATTGCTGAGCTTTTTGCAGAGAGCGCAGTAGATTGGCTCGCTTCGGCGACAGCTGCGTTGTACAAATCTAGAGTAGGCAGCTCGGCCAGAAGACACTGGTGAGATGAAGAAACAGGCTCCAGAAAAAAACAGGGTGATAGTGACAGTAGAGGGATGACAGAAAAAGAGGGGAGGGAAGGAGAGGGTCGACCCTGACCCATAACCCTGACCCATAACCCCCCCTATGGTGAGCGGTCATTTTATTTGGATCAATTTAAAAGATCGAATAGCCATATGTGGTGGGGTTTACCTGCATTTAAATAACCCACATATACCTGCTAATTTTGTATAAAAGTAGTTCTATTTCCCCCATATATTTGACAACATATCCTGCAGAGTTATAAGAAATAACAATAGATAGAGTTCAGCATTTTCTGGCTTTTACGTCTACACACATTTGGTGTAGTAATCAGCTGTTTTTTCTCCCCTCAGGAACAGGAAAGGATTATGTTTCCCTCTGCTTTTTGTCACCTGACGTGCACAGGAGTAATTCTCCTCACCAGGCAACACCGGGACACACACACTGAGTTGACGACTTATTTGGAGCGACCTTGTTGTGAGCGAGACATAAATCAAATCATGTCGCTTGTACACACACATAGTCTTAGACAGACAAAAATATCGACAGAGTAGATGGAACTAAAAGGTCCCTGTCTTTAGGTCTAGTGAAAATGGGGTCGGGGGTATATTCACTTAAAAATGGAAGTATTGTCCTTTTTGGGGGGGTGGGGGGGGGCTACACTGGAGCCTCTATGTTGGTCCAGGTGGCTTGGACCGAATAGCCCAGGCCTTTGTAAAGGCAGACGACACAGAATTTTGAGCTGAGAAAGCCGCGCTTTGTGTCATAAAGAGACACCCTGTCCAAGAAGGAGCTCACACACACACACGCACACACACACACACACACACACACACACACACACACAGGCAGACACACATTCCCTTTCCTCCGGAGAGTTTAGCCATGCACAGTTTGTGTGATAAGAGACCTTGTGATAGCATGTGTGTGGGACGTGTGTCTCTGTGAGTCTGCCGTTCGGCGTAAAGCAGCTGTGTTTATTTGCTTTGTGCGAGGCTAAATTCTGAATTGTTTCTCGTTTTCTCGTTTTCTTTTTTTGTCCCTTTGACAAAAAAAGAGAGCACGTTTGTTTCCGAGGATTCCTCTGTGCATTCTTGAGCGTCCGTCCCTGCGCCCGTGCGTGCATGTGGCATGTGTGTTTGCCGCAGCTGTGTGTGTTAAGCTATAAACACGTCCGCTCATGATTCACTCCCTCACGACCCCGCAGAGACAAAGCTCTCTTTTCCCATGACTTTGCAACCTTTTCCCAAACAAGCATCTCACCATTGAACGGGCCCCAACAATAGTTTCTCACAAGCAGGGGCAGCTGTAGGCAGCCTCGTTAAGAGAGGGACACAATCAACAGGGGCTCGTCGCCGGAGCTCAACACACACACACACACACACACACACACATATTCACGTACATCTCACACATCAAAGTATGCACAAATATGGACAATAATATGAAATATGGGCCTTGATTCACTCGCGCACACACACATATCGCAGAGAGCGCTGCACTCTCGCCCGATGATCAAACACACACTCATCATCAAAGACTTGGTTGAGAAACACACTGCTTAATCATTCATGAAGAGATTGTCCGCACAATCCCACAATACAATGGCCTGCCAGGGAGAGGGCACCAGGTTCAGTATGTTGGGGTGTGTGTGTGTGTGTGTGTGTGTTTTTGTCTGTATGATAAGCCCCTTGTGATTGCATTT